>NW_020654878.1:159554-186282 GCF_003589595.1 Hyposmocoma kahamanoa | reverse complement strand
ATGCCTTTTTTTTAAAATAATAGCGGCACCAAAAATATTACCCGTGGTGGAATTACATATCATCGGTAAATCTTATTTCAATAAAATTTCAATTTTTTGTTAATTGAATTTATTTTTGTGCTGTAAGAAACGAAAATAAACACTATCTCAATGCAGTATGGTCGAATTTTATCTTTTGAAAAACTAAGGATACATCTCGAAGTTTGCACGCTAGTAGCAAAAAAGCTTTCGGATTGAGAGAGAGAATGTGTCGATAAAATTATCGATACTGTTGATATTGCCTTTATTCGAGTTTTAAATAGGCACAATCGTTGGATGACATCGTCAATTACTTGCAAAATATCGTGCGAATGTATCGTTATGATGAAAGTATCATTATTATCTTGTAAGGTTCAACCTTAGTAATCTTTTCAGATTCCAAAAAGATCCTTTTCGAAAAGAAAAATGGATAGAAGCTTGACGACAAAATTCGATGCCCAATATGCCAAAGTGCAGAGACATTTGTCAAAAACTTTGGTGGGAATAATTTTCAAAAAGAAGTTATAATGAAAATTTTGTGACAGTTTGTTCGAACAAATAGCTTCGATACCATTTCCAGCCATCAATTGGGAGACTATCCGACCTCTAATCATGTAACTGATTAATAAAAGCTGTAGTTGCACGCTACTTTAATATCCGCATACATCATTTAATAAAACTAAAATTAAAATTATCTAAAAGGCAACTGTTAAATAAGTACGTTATCTTTCAATTCTATCCTCTGTAAAGAAACTATCAACATCATATTATTATAGGATTTTATCAATTTTTTGACAGAATCGTATATTTTATGTACAAGCCTGTTCATATGTGTGGAAGAGGCTTAATAAATGTTAGTATGATATCCAACCATTTATATCTTCGACAACAAATCCATTACAACATTAACAACATAACTATGCCAACAAATCCAAACAAATTCTTTATACCATACCACTATTCTTATTGTTCGTGTGATGCATGATGTTATAGTCAGTTTATATTTTGTAAATTATTTCCATTTTCCCCTAAACTATATGTTCGCGTTTCTATTCTTGCAGAGGTTCCTTGGAGATGATGACAACTGCGTGAGTTGTGCTTTATACATTATAATTTCAAAAAAATACAAAAACAGTGCCACGATTTTGCGAGCGTTACAGCAAAAATTTAAAAACGGAGACAGTTCAAAAAACGGCTATTTAATGTTGCCGCAGTAAAAAAATATTTTAAAACGCCATCTGGTGAGCACCCCGGCCTTGAAAGCACCAGCTTTCTTTGCTGAAGGCGCGTCTCATGATGCCCGACGCCGTGCGAATGTCGGCCACTCTGGTCACTCCGTCCGAACCAGGGATAATCCTCTCTATACGCCCGAGATGCCAGTTGAGGGGTGGAAGGTTGTCGTCTTTGATAATGACGAGCATATCTGGTTTCAATGGTAGCGCGTCCTTCTTCCTTATGATCCATGTTTGGAGCTCGGACAAGTACTCCTTCGCCCATCGAGCTCAGAAGTGTTGAGGAATCTGCTCCACCGGTTTGCAGGTACGTTGGTGAGGTCGTCACAAGCAGGCGCAGTAAGGGGCCGGCCGACCAGGAAGTGAGCTGGACTTAAAGGTGAGAAATCGTGTGGATCTGCAGACATAGGACTTGTAGGACGGGAGTTAAGAACAGCCTCTATTTGTGTCAACACCGTGCTAAACTCCTCAAAGGTTAGATGTGCGTTACCTATGACGCGTCTCAAATGATATTTGCAGGATTTTACACCTGCCTCCCACAGACCACCAAAATGGGGAGCGTAAATAATAAATGAAAATTTTATTATAATACATATAAAGATGCACACATAGCATTTTGTTGTTCTAGCACCTCTACCCTTCCGATTTAATATGAGCATTGGCCCGGCGTAATACACCCCGGCACTCTTAAAAGGAAAACCAGAATCAAGACGTTCCCTAGGCTAGTTCCCCGTTAAAGGAGCCGCAGTTCTGCGTCTTAAGCGTTTACAGGTTATACAATCCGATCCGGTATTAAGCTTACCTAGTATCTACTTGGCAAGCCTACGGAGTACTGGGACACTAATAATTTTCATTATAACCTCAAAGCTGGATGAAATAACCGAGCGCGAGTGGGACGTACAGTGTCTATGAGACGACTAAGAAGTTGAGGTGATTCCCTAGAAACGCTCTGCATTGTAAATAGTGCTTTAACATGATTATGAACCAATAAATTACTATTGCTGTATCTATTGAGCAGCAACTCCCATGCTACGGAATAGTTGCTGGCTGAGAATTATAAAGAATCAATTACCAACTCTGCACTCCCCTTCAATGACGATTTCAAGTAGTGGAATTTTTGGATGTCACTAATTTCCTTGAATTTATGCACTCAGGACAAAAAAGTGTCTCTGAACTCGAGCCAATGCTCATACGCACCGTCAAATATAGGCATAGATATACTGGGCAATTTAATAGATAGTAATTTGTTACTACTACACTAGTTTTAACAGTCACTAGAATTAAGAAGGTGCTTCGCTGTAGAAAGTGCACCGTAATAGCTATCCTCAAACAATTCTCCTTGGGTTAATTGTTCATCTAAATCACAATCGTGGACGATTTTTTCGATTTGTGCTTGAAGATCGTTAAATTCAGCTAATAATCTAGTAGCACCTTGTGTACGTAACCGTAAATCAATGCGTTTTTGCTCAGACAACTGCTCACCTAAAATGTTATTGATATAATTAGATAACCTAGTCAGTCTGCCCTTGATGATGCCGCGTGACTTAGTCAATTCCGTAAGCAGATTACTATCGGTTTCACTTTTTGCAACTGCCCCCAAGGTAGACTTATCGCAGACTGTAGTCTTAGTAATCTGTTCTAAGCTCATTCTGGTGATATGTGAAAGGATTTACGGTTTTTTAAGGACCTTTGAGGTCAGTCGATGCTAGCTGCGCGAAGAAGCTGACGACAAAAGCGAAACACAAGCACTGGAACGTAAAATAAAGCACGGTGTCACACAAATGAGTCGGAGGGAATGGGGTTAGGGAGAATGGTTGGCCGCACCTAAATGTGTGATTTTCGATTATGTGGGTCAAATGCTGGTCCTCCAACGCCTAAACCTCGCTCCGATCGTCTCTCTGGAATCTCGTCTTGAATTTATTAGGCCGAAATCCCTCTGCGGTCGGGCTGCCGACGTAGAAGTCCAAAGGTCATTGAATTGAATTTTGTGTTTGATTTGGCTCTGAAGGTCCAAACGCTATGTTCGCGCTTCTATTCTTGCGGAGGTTCCTTGGAGATGATGAAAACTGCGTGAATTGTGCTTTATATATAATAATTTCAAAAAAATACACAAACAGTGCCACGATTTTGCGAGCGTTATAGCAAAAGTAAACCATATAAATTTAAAAACAAATACAGTTCAAAAAACGGCTATTGAATGTTGCCGCAAAAAAAAATTTTAAAACGCCATCTGGTGAGATGCTTGAACGCTAGCTACTAAATAGCATTATGTTCGTATACGTAGCAAATCGTATCTTGATAATAATTACTATACATATAATAAAATTTTATTATTTTGTAAATATTAATATTAATATTGTTTTGTAAATATTAATATATTGAGTATTCCTAATATGGCCTTGGCTCTGCTTTGTGATTAGTGATGATTACATAGATGAGTCAATACTCGCAGTGATGAGGTAGACGCATAGGCCCTGAATGAAGCCACCCTAATAATAATAATAAAAAGATAGTCGGGAGAGGCGAGAGTCTAAAATAGATGATAAACGCTATTCTATATCAAAGTAAACGGAAACAAAGTAAAGCGCGATATATACAGAAAAAAAATCCTTTAATATTATTATCACTTATCGATAACACAAGAATTCCGCTGCGCGCATCACTAGTGCAAGCGAAAGGTCCTCTGCTGTCGAGGAGATAATACTTTCTATTAATTCAGATGTTAGTCATGCATCGTAGTCCAGCTATTGGCCGCAAGATGGCAGCACGTTGTATAAAATTTCAATAAAATCAAAACTTCGCAATTAATTGGCAAAAACGATCTTACACTTTCAACGATTTAAGAACTGGGTAAAGTTCAAATTATATTAACAGTCCAGGACTTGTTACGTCTTTTTAAATTAGGACCTACGACTTTTTTCTCATTGACTCTGACTTTTTTCTCTTTCTTCTTCATTGACTTACAAATAAATGGACGACGGGTCTAATACACAAACCACGAAAAAAATGTCCCAAGTCAACCTATTCGAAATTTAAATTGTAATGTCATCGCAGTATCGCGCTGTCCGTAGAACAAATGAAGACTAAAGCGGAGTGTCGCGCTCTGTATACGATTTTAGCGCCTTACAAGTGCGGACCTTTTTAGCGCGGACCCAACGTCCATATATTTGTAAGTCAATGCCTACGACCAAATTACCAAGATTTCATAAGTGTTTATCATTTGTCTGTGTGCGTTTTGGCGACCGCGGTTCTGATAGTAACCGAGGCTTATGGCACTTCCATTGTTTTTTTCTTCCGTGTACAGCACAATATCCAAAGTTTTTCTAACCTAAATCTGCTCTTGTTTCTCAGCTATTAAATTCACTTAATGTTGATATTTGTGTCCTTAATAAAACAAACAGACTCGGTAAGAATCAGCGGTTATAATTTTTTACATACATACATACCACCATACAGCCTTTTCTTCATTTTGGTTTCATTTTTTTTTCGAAAAGACTGACAACTGACAACGATAATGGTTATGGTGGTGTTGTAAAAAAACATCTTTTAAACCTAGAGACGATTCATTTTTACAAGATTTCTTGCAGAAAATAGCTCCTGGTCAGCCACCTGTGGACATAGATCATCTTAGAAACTTTTTTGAATATAATGAACTCAATACGCATCTCAAATTACCTTTTTCTAATTCAGAATTCAACTTATCTTTGAACAGTAAAAAAGATACTTCCCGAGGAATAGATGACACTCCATAAATAAAACGTCTTGATTCGACAGCTAAGTTAATTTTATTAAACATCTTTAATGATCTATGGGTAAAAAGTTTCATACCTGTTTCTTGGAAATCTGTAGCAATAGTTCATTTTAAAACCAGACGACACGTTTGAAGATTCCTATCGATCGATTTCCTTGTCCTCTTGTGTAGGTGAAATTTTTGAAAATATGTTAAAAACAAGATTGGTGCTTTTATGTAGAATCTGTGCTAATTATTCCTCATGACCAATTCGGGTTTCGTAAGGGCTGTAGTACAATAGACAGTGTTTTAACTTTAACTTTTTGTGGTGATATGCAGGAATCATTCTGCAATGATGGCTATTTAATTAGTGCTTTTCTCGACGTAAGCGGTACTTTCGAGAACGTTGATTTGTCGATTTTAGTCCAAATACTACATAGTTTTAATATACCCGGCAAAGTATGTAGTTGGATTTTTAATTGTTTTTAAAATGTAATAACAGTTTACACGGTCCTAAGATAGCTTTTAAAGGAGTACTACAAGGAGCGACCTTGTCATCTTTGATTTATCTATTATACACATCTCAAATACATAGATATGTAACAGTTCCAAGACTCTCTATCCTTGAGTATGCTGATGATATTGTGTAGTATACTTCTCATTAAAATTTAATACAAGCAGAATCTATTTTAAATGTAGCATTAAACAAATTACATGTATATTATAAAAATAAACTTAAATTAGATGTAAATCCTTCTAAAAGCTCTGTCATGATATTTAATAAAATAATTGGTTATTATGACTCTCTAGATTTGTATATAGTTCTGTAAATACTAAAACAGTAGAAAAAAGAAGTTTTTAGGTATAATTTTTTATTCTAAATTAAATTTTCATTCTCATGTACATAAAGTTGTAGCTAAAATGACGAAAACTGTAAATATAATGAGACTTTAGCTAGTGTAGTGGAGGATGGATCCCAAAATTTTGAACATCATTTTTAAAGCTATAGTTAGAAGCCACTACGACTATGGGTTAGTAGTTTATGGAAATCATATTAGTTCTAATTTGTATCATAAATTACAAGTTATGCAAGAATGATTACTGGGGCTATTTGCTCTACACCAATTAACCCGTTAGAAATTGAAGCATCCCTTCTATTTTAGTAAGACTTAAGTATCTTACCGAAAAATTGTATGTTAAAATTTTAGCTAATAGGATGTATGTAAATATGTATAAAACTAATACTCTTTTACAAAGTGGACATTTAGAACTCCAAGGTATATGTTACACCGCGTTTACACTATCGTCGATTGTTTCGACGAATGTTTCGTCGAAACAATCGACGATAGTGTAAAGTAATAGATAGTAATAGATAGATAGATAGATAGATAGATAGTAATAGATAGTGCAAAGTGTTTCGTCGAAACAATCGTGTCGAGAGGTTGAAACGCGTTCACACATTCGTGCGATAGGCGAATGCGATGCACGACACGCATGTGTAAACGGTCACTTCGCTATTCGCGTCGTGCATCGCATCGCCACTTGTGCGATCGCGTCGTGGGCGGTATTTCGAGCACGAGTCAAAGGACACGAGTTTTTTTTAAAGGTGTGCTTTTTTTGAGAGAAAAGTATACAAACTGCAATCAATGGTAAATATAAACTCTTGGTATTTCATGGTATGTATCCATATTATTTTCGTAAATATTTATACAATGCATTTTCATTAAAATGTATACAACAAAAGGTTATTGTAAATTCTCGGACAACACTCAAACGGGGTAATTACACGGCCTTGTATATTAAACTGGACCGCTCACTAAGTTAACAAAACGAGCCGAGTGTGAGGCTTCAAAGTAGTACATAATGTGTCTCTTTCATTCATGTTTCAGCCAGCCACATTGTTTTTAACTTTTTAATTTTTACAGAAAATGTGGCCGCTTATGGATGACCAAAACTACTAATATTATTTCATAATTCGAATTAGTATATTTATTAGATATGCTACTTCATAATAGAAGGTGTCATTGTTGATATATTTTTTTTGTATTAATGCAATAAAAGAATATTACCTTTAAGCTAATTTTATTTAACCAAAATTAAAAAAGTTAATACACTAGTCACTACGTAAGATGATTTTATTTAGCCTTGGCAACTTGTTAGACAAGGATAGACCATTACTTCGACCTATCTCACGTAGCTCGGTTTTTACTTTTATTTAAAATAAACCTTAACATAACCCAATAAAGTTATCCATATATCTATCCTATATAATATTATATAATATCCACATTATATCGATCTAGTTTATGAAATATATAAATCCATGGTAATTATATTTGGTGTCAATTACAATCGTAAAATCTAATAACTAAAATTTAATAAATTCAGTAGTTTTAAAAGTATATCTAGGATTATTATATATGCTACATATATTCGAAAATTAACGAACGTTTACATTTCATGCACGCGACACCTACGTATATATGTACAATGGTATAAAAATACTTACATTATCTTCAGTGTCTATTGTGCGTTCGCAACCATACACTGAGCCCAAAAAATTTTCCGTGGCAGTATATATACGAACCATATAGGTTCATATACATCTTCCACCCCCATACCCGAAATTATAGATAATTTTTTTCTTACGAAGATACGCACGAAAATTTGCCATTAACTTCTTCGCTTTCAACTCATTGACTGGTAATTTTGTAATATTAATACGGTTCCGTGCATCGTTAACTTTGTGTTTAATTTTGTGGTTTGGATGTTTTGGGTTTCAAATGAGTTCTTCGGTTTCATACATATGGTTCTAGAAAATACAAGACCCGCGCATTACTCCAATCCATTTTGTACCTACGTATTATCGCTTTGGGAGCTAGCAGTTTATTTATATATAAAGTACTCTGTGGTTCATCTGAAGCGGGACGAATAAGGAAATGGCAGGCTTTTGAAGTTACAACTAGTCTTTACAAAGATTATTAATTTTATTTTAAGTATATTATGAAGAAAAAAACGAAAAAAGAAATAGCGATGAAGAAAGTTAGAACTACATTCCTTAACTGAAATCAAGTCACAAAAGACTATCCTGAAAATGCCACTAATTACGAATTCAAAGTTTTTGTTCCAAGTGATAGAAGATAATGTGATCTATGTGAAACTGAAAACATAAATATTGACTACCGCCGCTTAAAAGACTATGTAAAAAAACCGAATAAGTGAACTAAGTTATTTAAATGAAATTGAAAACAATCTATTAGAACTACAATGGAATATTACTGGGTATCCGATAATTAAACGAAGACATGACTCAAAGGACTTGTATCTAGTCAAAACCATTAATAAAAAAGGGACTTTTTTTTATTGGTTCTCACGGCACTGGGTACTTTGCACTTTTAAGCCAATCGTCAAAATAATCACTTTCGTAACGAAAATATAACACTTAGAAAGTAAAACAAAAACACTTTAAATTTCGTTCACAGTGTTAAATATAAAATTACATATTGGTTTAAATAAGTTTTTTCTTGAGAGTAACGATTGAACGTGTTTTTGGAATATCACTGTCATCTACACAAAGGTCCTTTATTTCTGCCACAAGTATTAGACGATGAAAACGGTATTGAACACAGGTGAAAATGATATGTTGTAAGTCGATTGTTTTTCCGGTGCAATGAGGACATTTATCATTTTGAAGGATTCCCAGTCTCTTTAGGTGAGCAGGAATTCTGCAGTGGCCAAATCGCATTCTATTGATGGCAGTTATCTGCTTCCGTGACTCTAGATTCGTTTTATTCCACCAAGGCTGGGCGGGCGGGCTCATTTGTATGCTGGTGTACCACTTTGCTTTTATTGCAGTCGCTTTTCTCCAATATTCTGTCCATAAGGACTTCAGTGACAACATGAACTGGGCGTGGAAGTCAGTGTAAGGTACTTTCGAACAAGAGGAATGGTCTTCATCTGCTGTTCTTCGTGCAGCTCCATCAGCTTCTTCATTCCCAGAATACCAGAAAGTGAAGGTACCCACCCACCTTATATGTTATATTTTTACCTCTACTATACATGTCATGTAGCAATTGTTTTATTTTATATACTACATATATAACACAAATTATATTTATATTGTTTGTTCTTGAGTGCAGCCAATACACTTTGAGAATCAGTAAAGATAACTATATTAACAACTTCGAGAATATTTACATAAAGTAATGCTTAGAAAATAGCATAACACTCCGCTGTGAAGATACTACAATAGTTGTTAATCTTGAAGCATTTAGATAATTTAATCTGTGGGTCATAAAATGCCGAAATTGCAGTATCTTTATTAGTCTTTGAACCATCTATATACATAGTGTATAGAGACTTGTTTTCAAGAAATTGTAGTAGCTCACGTTGGTTGTCAACTTTTTGAATAAGTAGTGTTGCCACATTGCCCAAGGAGGAAGTAGTTAAACTTTAAGTAAAAAAGTTGGTAAATTCCAAGAAATTAATTCTGTGTAAAATTGCTTAAAGTGGCTGAACAAAAACATAATTATGGGATTGCGTTTTTAAATACATATTTTTCTTAATTTTACAAATTATGAATCGAAAAAAATAATTATCATCAATATCCATCAAATCATTGTCATCTTGTGATGTTGAAGGTTAAGCTTTATTTTCGTTTTTTTTTTCCAATTTTTTACTTTTCTTACTAAAAGAGCTAAAAGATTTAACTATCAAATTTTTTTTTTGTACCTAATAATTTCGTAAATCTGAATAAATCTATATAGTTAAAAACTGGCTACAGTGGCAACACTGCGAATAACTGTTTATAATGAATTGGCTCAGTTCATAAGGAACAACGTTATTAAAATCTAGATTATTATTTATCCACTTAACATTATTTTCAACTATTACTATCTCATTTCCATTTCATAATTTCCACCCTTCATTGTTTAGATTTACCTATAATATACTACCTACCCTACCTTGTTAATCACCTTTTTTTTTTTTTTAACGGGGGAGAAATCTTTATGGATACCCCTGAGCCCAGGGAGACTCAGGAGTTATGTGGGGACTCTCCCTCCAAACTAGAGGGACTACCCCACTAAAACCCCCCCGGGTTTCCCTCTCGCCGGTTGAGTCGGCGCCGTGGGATCAGTCCCTACCAAAATTCCGTTTGCTTTTATTTTTATTCCGCGATTTCCTTTCCCCGTTTTTAAATTCCTATTAATATCCAAAACCCCACATCAAAGTTCCACAACAACAACAACTGCGACGACAATGATATCCTGAAGTCTCAAGAAGGAAGAAAGTATTTGAAGAATTATCAAAAGTTGGCAACTCAATCGAAATTGCATATAGCCAAAGGCTGGACGCCATAGCGCCAAGAAATAAGAAAAAAAAAGTAACTTCGCATCGCCATCGCCACTCGTATCTAACTTCGCGACGCTACTCGTGCCTAACTTCGTGATAGCGAAGTGACCGTTTGCACACGCGTATCGTGCATCGAATCGCCTATCGCACGAATGTGAGAACGCGGCAACATTTCGCGACGCTACTTGTGCCTAACTTCGCGATAGCGAAGTGACCGTTTACCGTGACCGTATCGAGCATCGCATCGCCTATCGCACGAATGTGAGAACGCGGCATAAAAAAAGCAAATACCATAGAGAAAAATGGGATTTCAATACATTAGAAATTCAAACCAGTATCCCTAAAATTTGTGTCGAAAAAGTAACTAGTAATACAGAATTTTTGCATTTTGTAAATAGTGAGAAACCTTAAGAAAGACCTTCGTAAAATATACACAGATGGTTCAAAGTCAGAAGAAAGTACTAAGCCTGCCTATTACGATTCTGAAGCAAAGTTTGGAAGATGTTTTATGTTGTATAAGCACATCCAGCCACCTCTACTAGAAAACGTTAAATGTTATGAAGCTATTTAGAGTTTCCATTTTTTGAAGTCATTATGAAGATTGAAATTATTTACAAAGTGAAACCAAAATGAACAAAAGAAAATGAAGAATAGGCTGATTGGCATTATGCCAAAGCCGTTAAAAACTGTACTTAAAAAAAAAAGAAAAAAAAAAGAATGGATATGGAATAGCACGGGTGGAAATGTGTCGTTTTGTTTGGGTTTATGTAGATTGTTCCAACAAAACTGATATTATTTGTAGATTGCGTAAAATTACACAAATCTTTATCTAGTTAAAGTACAAAACCAACCAAGTGCAGTTTACGTCAACAACAAACGTCGCTTTGTACTGCCGGTAGCTCCAAGGTGAAGTGAAGAAAACGATGAGTTCACGACATCGTGACAGAAGTAGGTCTCGATCGCGAGACCGCGACCGGCATAAGGACCGTGACCGCGACAAGACTCGCGATCGAGACCGCGATCGCGAGCGGGAGCGCGATCGCGACCGTGGCCGCGATCGCGATAGAGATCGGGATCGGGACCGAGACAGACACCGCTCCTCGAAAAGGTTTGTGCTCGTAGTACAGTCTATATATGCCTTTTCGAAAGACGTACATGTTTAGTGATACCTAGTGGTGTTTTATAATGCAGGGATAAAGAACGCGACCGTAGCCGCAGCCGCTCACGGCATAAGGAGAAGCGGCGCTCACGATCGCGCAGCCGCAGCCGCGGCAGGAAGTCCAAGGACAGGTAAACTTATTTCTTCTTTGTTATTATTCTTTAGTGTTGCCTAATTTCTAAGTCTTTATTTGTTTACATAATTTATATGCAAAAGCTCTTTCATGGAGGTGTATGACACCAAAAGTTTTCCATGGGTTACGCACCACTGAAATAAGTCGCGTTTTGACATGCTCCTCTTTTTTAATGCTAAACAGTAGATTTTGTATGTTTTTAAGAATAATTTATCCAACCTGAACCGCTACTGCCTGTATGCAGTTGGCTCGTCTTCAAATAACCTCCAATGTGTCCCTTGTAATAACTTTTGTGTTATTACATGAATGCTAAACATTATTTATTTAATATGATTGCTTGCTTACTTAGTCTGTGTTACACATAAAAAGACTACTTTACTACGTCACAGCAATAAATAAAAATTTAAAAAGTGGGCAACTTCTCATTCATGGGAGCCGGTTCCACATCGCCCTAATTTTAAGAAAAGCAGAAAAAAATGAACACTTGGAAATCGCAATATTTCCCATAGAGGATAAACTCTAATAACTTACATGTCGAATACATACTGTAACTTTCCAATTTATTATAAACAAACATGTTTTCTTGGGAATACAATGTGTTTCAATTTTTTTAGTGTCATTTCAACTAAAAACCTCCAAAATAACTAAAATTCATACTACATCACCTTCACCCTTCGCACACGTGAGAAGGGGCTCCTGTCGGATTGGAGTGTAATGTGTGGTGTGTGTTGGTTTTCGCAAAAAATCAACTTAAATACCAATTTCAGCGCTAGTGACTAAATCGTTCTCATTCATGTAAAGCTATCTATCTAAATAAGTATTAAGTAATAGTTTTATAAACTTTATTCTACAAAAATGAAATATTATATAAAAAAATGTATCAATTAGACAAAGGGAACTTATTTTAAAGTTCCCATGCATTTTCATAACGGTACAGCATATTTTACACTTGACAATTAGAAATGTCTCCAAATATCATTATTGTCTACTATTAAGTCAAATAGTTACTTTAAGCGAAACATTTACTTATATTTATTTATAGTGGTGGTGATGACGGCGGTGACGATGATGATGGTGATGATGATTGTTTAATAAAGTTTATATGATATTAACAAAATACTTATTTAGATTTATTTATTAATTACATATAGATAGATAGATGGTCTTACACGGATGAGCAGGATTTTGATGCAAGAAATTATATTAAAATATTTGTTACATGCATTGACCTAGCAACAAATGGACGTCGGGTCTAATACAAAAGCAACGAAAAAAATGTCCGAAGTTAACCTATACAAATGTAACTATACATGTAAATATACATGTAACGAAATATAAAACACTAAAACATTTAATTTCAATTGTGACGTAATTGCAGTACTGCCTAATTTTGCTTCTAACAACTTCAGCCAACACCATACAAACAAAAAACACCATATTCAGCTTCTACTGGAAATTTAACAAAGTGCACCATATTTAGCTTCGACTGAAAATTACTTGAACACAAGAGTAATGGAGTAGCCGTCATCGTAAATATTAATTAATTTTTATACATTATTATGTCGAATTTTGTACAAATTCACTTAAAGAAATAATAAAGCAGATACATATATTACTATATACAAATATTACTACAAATGTGAAATTCAGCTTGTATGTTACTATAAGAAATGTACCGGTATTCCAACTAAACGTAAACCTAAATATCCGTAATTCCGAAAACCGATTTATAATAAAACCGTAAAGCGTAACTTTCGAGTAATTTTGATGCTATAAAACTGTGCAAAATAACACTTTTATATGAGAACTAACACAACAATATTATATTTGTTTAGTGAAAATAGATACAAAATCCTGTTTTTACACTTTACTGCAGTAATTTTTACAAATTATTATTATATGGTACTGCATGATTGACAACCGCGCTGTCAGTCGAACAAACGATGACTTGCGCGATTGACGCTCTGTATGCGATTTTAACGCCCTATAGGTGCGGACACTTTTTAGCGCGAAACCGACGTCCTTTATTGGTAGGTCAATGGTTACATGTTAAATGTTGTTAAATGTTCTTTTGTGAATGATAAAATGTGTGTTGTAATAATATTCATTACTGCGTCGTCTTTCTCATTTATGTTTATGAGAAAATCATTCGTGTTACTGCAATCTCATTCGTGTGACCTAAAATATCGTTTTTTGTTGTATTTAACTTAAATATTTCTGTGATTTTATAATTATTGACATTGCTTGGACTTATTTGTACGTTTAAGACCTTAAAACCAAAAGAAAAAAGGGTTTTACAAAAATCACTCAAAAAGTGCCATCAATGGCAATTTTTGAGTTATTTTTGACAAATTTTTGATTTGACAATTAGGACAGTGAAATTCACCCAGTTACTAGATCCTCCTTGGAAATACGTTTCATATACGTGGATACAACAAATCCATAATTTCCGTCATTTCCTCTAGTCTCATTGAATAATGAAACTAGACGAAATTAGAATAGAAATATATCAGAAATACCAGGTTTTGTTCTGAAGCTCCTCAATTAGTTATACCGCGAATAGTCAATAGTAGACATGGCAATAACGGGCATTTGTCAATAATGAATTATACTGCTATGCTATTTTTCAATAACTGCTAACATAAACTGTTGTCAGATAACCTGTTAGTCTGCTGTTTTGTAGTTTTGCATACAACATGACAATGACAGTGAATTAATATTGTGTAGTGTATGTAGCCAGGTTACATTTCTTACATTTTTCTTAACTTTTGTGCTTCTTATCCTAATATGTCGCACATTGAAACCAATACTGTCACTATGCACAAAATCAACTTTCGGTAAATGGCGGTTTCTGAAAATAAGTCAGGATAATATTTTTTTATTGAAAGAAGTTATACGTGACCTAATGTTTTTATATTATGTCTTGGAGTAGCCTTTCTATTAATTACCTTTTGTCAAATTATATTGAGTTTCTATTAATATTTTGATAGTTTTAAAAAGAAATTCTGTTTAGTGTCACTATTCCATTTAAAATATTTCGTTAACTGTTTGCAGTAAGTGGATGAACTGGCACTATCTTAGTACATTTTTGGAAAATAAAATAATGAATTAATGAATTATCAAAGTAATTTACTGGTTTTTACAGTAATGGTTTATTCTTATTAACTAGGTAAATAAATGGCACAAAAATTGCAGATTACAGGAACACAATTGTTTGAGACTAAACTAACAATCTAAACAAAAATCAATCTAAAATAACTAAACAAAAACGTACAATCACTGCAGTGTAGTGTATCGTATAAGTGTTGTATAAAAAAGCTATTTTATTTCTTCGAATTTTCTCACAATTTTGTATAACTTTTTATTAAAAACTTATCATGATGTATCAGTTGAGATCAATGTATTTACCAAAATCTTATATATTAAAAAAATCTTCAAAAAATACAAAATCAACAATATTAGTAGTAATGTTTGCGACTAATTTAAACTAGCTAATAAAATAAACATAAAATAGCATTAACATAACTGAACAAAACTGCAAAAACTTTTATTCAACATCAAGTAAAAATCTTATGTAAAAGTAAAAAATAGTAATTTTGATACGCATATGCATATTTCGTTGGCTCCCCTTTGTCCTTCGACTTCGTTCCAAAAGTAAAACTCTGAATAAGGCCTCAGAATAGTAGCTTGTTCTTGTGTTGGAAAAACACCTTGACTGTCTAAACACAGTCGCAACTACTTGAACCGTACACCGATAAAGAGTTTATGCGACAGGGATGGCACCATCGCCCTGCTGGACCAGATGGTAGGCACGACTACGAAGGCCACGGCGCGCGCGGTGGCGGCACCCTCCGTCAACCCCGCTGCGCAAGCCGCCATTCTCGCCGCTGCAGCCGTCGCTCAGGTACGCTACGCTCTTCCCGCCGTTCGCGTACTTTGTCGCGTTCATTGCGCTGTACACTTAAACAAATAAAACAAATTGTGGTGCAACTGTTTTGTCGTTCGCTACAAAGCAAATAGGTGTTTCGGTTGAAGTAAAATTTAGTAATATTGAAGCACCAAAGAGATGAAAGGCGGGGCTAGCGGAATAACACTCCGCCCGCCGTAGGAACGTGGCGCGTCGACCTAACGTTGTTTTGAGACGGCGATTTATCAACCGTCTACGACAACCGTTGGGGCCATTTCGCCCAATGCCAATGAAAAGAGGTAAAATCGCGATTGAAGTTAACTCGGGAGCGGTCGCTCGGTCCCTTTTGCCATAACACTCGGCACGAAAGAGCAGCTTGTCGAACCGACGTCCGCGAACCAGCCGCTCACTCAGTCGGCCCGCGCGCCGCCGCAGACGTTCGTGGCGCAGCGGCGCATGGCGGCGCCGGTGCAGCCCGCGGCGGCGGCGGCCGCGGCGCTGTCGGCGGCCACGGCCATCCCGCCGCCCACGGCCGTGCAGCAGCGCCTGGAGCAGCTGCAGGCGCGCTCCGACAAGCGCCACCGCGGCGAGCGCGGCGAGCGCGGCGAGCGCCACCACTCGCCGCCGCCCGAGCCGGAGCCCGACGACGACCAGGACGACGGCCAGGGCCCGCCGGGCGAGACGGCGGCCGAGCGGCGCGCGCGGCGCCGGCGCACGCGCTGGCAGGGCTCGGAGCACGACAAGACCTTCATCCCCGGCCTGCCCACGGTGCTGCCGTCGTCGCTGACGCGCGAGCAGGAGGAGCAGTACCTGCGTGAGTGTCCGCCCTCGCGGCAGCCCTCGGCCGCCCCGGCGGAACGCGGGGCCGGGCCGGGGACGGCGAGCGGCAAATTCTAATGGCGCGTCGCCGCGCGGTGGCTAACCCCTTCCCTTGCAGTGCAGCTGCAGATCGAGGAGGTGAGCCGCAAGCTGCGCTCCGGCGACCTCGGCATCCCCGCCAACATCGAGGAGAGGTACGCCCGCCCTCCGCGCCTCGTCCGCGCGCAAAGAGGTTTTACACACACTTTTTGAGCCGACGCTCGCGGGACCCGCGTTTCTCTTGCCCAGTACGAGTCCCTCGCGTTTCCGAGCCGATTGCGCGCTTTCGTTTATTTCTCGGTATTAGATTCGACCGCGAGTCGGCGACGGAACCGACGAGCCCTAAAATTCGTTGATCCGCAGTCGCTCGTCGCAAATGACGAGAGCGAAGCCGAGCAGGCTCGGCCGAGCCTCACTAATGAACCGTTTTCTTCCCTTCGCAGGTCTCGATCGACTGCGTTAATTGATCATAAATTAATCTTTCAAATTAATTTCACTAATGACGATCTTTTCAGCAACGGCAGACCATTAATAATCATTTTTTTAATAATTCGATTATTTTCAGGATTAATCTTGTTAAAATTTCAGGTTTAACTATCCTTTCCTTCTCAAAGCGCCGCACAGTGGTAAAAAATCACTATTTAGGAAGATGGAAATCAAAACCACAGATTTTTGTTTTATGTCTAGAAATTTATTTAATAAATGCGGATACAGTGAAAATATATGGATTTCGAGTTTTTATAAACATAATTTACGAAAACTTAATTTTTTTTTTGTAAATATATACAAATTGATTACTGAGTGCCAACTTCACGTTAGCGTTCAATTTGAAGAAAGTCAATATCTAAAACTTCAGGTCGAATACTTGAAATTTGTGGACCTGATGCCACCAGTAATACATCTTTGCTCATAAATGAATTATTAGAAAACGGCGACGAAATTTGTTTATTATTAATGTCGCTTTTCGTCTTTCTAAGGAAGCTTCATTTCAGCAGTTAAACATAATTCTTGTTCACTTTTTAATTGAATTTCATCAGCTAATCGTCTTCGCTCAGTTTTCTCGCAAACTTCCAAAAAAGGTTTTTGAAGGACGCACGCGTTCTTCCGATAAAATTTCAAATACTGAAAATGATCCTAGGCGACTGTATGTGTGTGAAAACTGTATCCGTGTACTCCCTACCCGTTCAGGGCTTTAGTGGTGTGAGATGGGTGTGGCGATACAGGTTAACAGATTGGGATGAAATGCGCCATTTCTTTGCGTCATATCCTTGACAGATTTGCTTTGCTTCAGGAGACTCGTCGAGCTGTGCTGATGCTGTAGTCGAGGTTTTGCGTCTGGGTATGGCGTATTACATACCAATACTCTGATGTACCCAATGGACCCCAAGCTCGTCCGTGGCTTAACGCTTACTGTAGTGGTGCTGAAGCACAAAAACATTCCGCATACCAAGCATGCTCGACTGCGCAGAGCTCCGAGTACTCGCAATCTGATGAAGGCATTTAGTATAGCCGCCAAGAAGTGCAAAAGCGTGTTACGTGGGGCAAAGTTCGACCATGTGCACCAAGCTTGCCTCTTATCCAGCAGGTAGCAAATTCTTTTGGTCCCTAGCCAAAGCGGTCCAAATTAACTTTTGTCACCCATCTTTGCGACCTCTGCTGAGGCCGGACGGCGCGCTGGCCCATACCGCAAAAGAAGTGTCTTTGCCTCACTCTTTGCAGAGTTCGCGTCTGGATGCCGCAGGGAACCTACCATCTAGCTTACCTCAGGCTGGCTGTACTATAGCGCCTGTTCGCATAAGCTAAAAAGAAGCACTTACAACTCTGCGGAATTTAGACGTGAATAAAGCTAGCGGGCCAGATGGAATTCCAGCGGTAGTCCTACGTAACTGTGCGCCTGAGTTGTCTCCTGTTCTCACACGCCTACGCCTGTACCGCCTCTCACTTGAGACTGGTATAGTTTCGAGGTCGTGGACGCTTGCAAACGTGTAACCCGTGTCAAAAAAAGGAAGCAGAGCCGACCCTGTCATGTATAGACCCATCTCGGTCACTTCCATACTCCGCAAGACTATGGAACGTGTACTCAACAACCGTCTCCTGCAACAACGACCTCCTCAGTCATCGCCCGTACGAACGTTCCTGAGCGTACGTTGCATTCGAGTGGTCTTGGAAGGCTACTCTTCCGAACGTCTGTCGGGCGATAGATGAGAATTCCTCAAGGTTCCATGCGGTCTGCAACTCTCTTTCTGCTGCATATCAGTGATATGTTAATTTCAGGTACCTTTGCATATTGCGTATTATATTGATGACAACTCAGTTGTAGATAGGTTTTTGACCAATGCAAGGGTCAATGCAGAGGAAATCCAGTCTTGTCGAGAGTCCATCATTAGCCATTTGGAATTGACACTCAAGGTAGTCTCCGATTGGGGCGATGCCAATCTTGTCAAATTTAACGCTACTAAAACGCAGGCGTGTCTATTCTCAAAACGGAGTCCCATTGAGCTGACTCACGACTATTCTTGATATACATACGTATAGCCGACTGTCTCCAGCTACTTGGAATGGACCTGTCGTCCAATTTGAACTTCGGCAGATACATTGAATCGATGGCCAAAAATGCAGCAAGGAAGCATGGCATCCTTTCCAGGGTGAGGCGTTACTTTACACCGGGACAGTTGGTTCAGTTATCACTAGTATCAGGTTTCTTACCACGGTGTGTGTAAATATCGGGAAAATAAAAAGAAGTCATACCGCGGTAAGAAACCTGATACTAGTGATAATCATTTAGTGAATAACCACGAAAGTCTTAAAATGTATATAGTTGGTTCAGTTGTATTAAGCTCAAGTCCGGTCGTGTATGTACTGCTGCCACCTTGGTGGCTCTGCTACATACCAACTAGCCATCTTGGATTCAGTTGACAAGCAAGCCAAGAGCCTTATAGGTGACTCGCAATTAGTAGAGGCGAAGCTACAGAGCATTGAACACTGCCGAAAAGTTGCCTGCTTATGCGATGGAATTACACGATTTAATTCCGCCGTCCCCTTTCCATCATCGGGGAACTAGACGTAAGCTTGGGTTTTACCCCTATGTGCGAATCTTTGGACTAGATTCGCACAAAGCGTTACACTTCCATATTTATATGGCGGATGGCTATGGGGTGGAATTCCCTGCCGGCAGACTTATTTCCTGAACGTTATAACTTGGACCTTTTCAAGGCGAGAGTGAATAGGCATTATTTAGGTGTGCATGCTCCGTCGTCGACCTCGTCACTTTCCATCAGGTGATATGGAGGTCAAATGCGCATTTACAATTCGTTTTCCTAGAAACCTTTTCAAACCAAAAACTACATTTATTGATAGGTGTGTCGAAGCATCATCCTGATTTTAACCAATTTTTTGAAGCGGAAATGCAAAACGTGCTAATAACATTATTTAGTGCTGTTTTATCTTGACCTGCACAGTCAGATAATCCAACGACCTCTAAAATATGCCAATATAGTAAGTGTTTTATTTTCTTTAAATAGGGTTTGAATGGCATCAGTGGTTTTATGAAAAGAAATCAATTTAGATTTTCGACTGAAGAGCCGTTTCTTAGAAAAAATTAAATTAAAAAGTTTCCGCAAGTTTCCGCACTTGCACAAGTTATATGAGCAGTTTACTTGCAAGCAGCGCTATGTGACATTTTAAGTTATTTTTAGTTAATGGCGTGAAATGGATCAGTATTTTAAATACTTCAACAATACAGTGCCAAAACTTGGTATATTCTGAACAAATGAGTGTCAAACGTTGACTATATTTGCTTAGTTTGACACTTTCAAAAGTTGCCTATTTGTCGACAACCTGCAAACGATGCTCTATTAAGTATAAACTCGTGCAAAATCCGTTATTTTGTTTGGTATTTATTATTTTGTCATTCGAGAGGTCTCTCGTGAAACTTGATCGTCAAACATTTCGGAGAAGATTGGTTTATGTATACAAAATTCTTGAATTGTATACTCATTATTGGGCAAGTACAATTAAATGTGACGGAAGAATAAGAAATGACAGATAATGACGATAGATTGATGGTTGACGACGTGAATATAAGAGTATAAAGGAAAATTAAAATTAGATTCAAGTTGTATTTTTTACTATTATTATAACAAAACTAGCCATGTTATCGTAGTGTTGTTGCAAAACTAGCTACGTTAATTCTGAACAATTACAAAACTAGTTATTTTAAGATTACTATTGCAAAGCTGTTCAATTTTTAAATGGAAATAAAGTTAATTAATACCTACTGTGATTTTCTTTCTTCATATTGTTTATATCTTTTTTATCACAATTTTCAGATAATTAAAAAAGTACGGGGTCAAGAGCACGTCAAGCTTGACACTCAAAATTTAAATCCAACTCTATGCCGCTTACGATAAGACCGGACCAAAGTACAAAGTGTCAAGCTTGACGTGCTCTTGACTTAAAAATCCACTCCACTTAAAAATCCATTTTCGGAACAATAATTGTTTTTTTTTTAGTTTATAGCATTCTTTTTCCACGCACATAACGCAGTTTGCTAGTGGACTACTCGTATATTTGTTGCAAAACATTCCAGGCTCTAGACTGACAGTAAAAACTGTATGTTTCAAAATGTATTCCAAAACGTAGGAGAAGTTGAATCTCAAATTAAGAGTGACTTACCTATCTTTATTTAAGATTAACACTTCAGTAACTAAAAACATCATATACTTACGTAATTTATTGCCTATTGCCACGAAAATTGCGCTTGCCCAAACTCTTCTTCCAATTCTCGATTATGCTGATATCTGCTATCTGGATTTAACCGGAGAACAGCTCAACAAGCTCGAATGTCTACAAAACTTTTGCATCCTTTTCATTTATGGTTTGAGGAAATTTGATCATGTTTCCATTTACCGCAAGGAGCTGAAGTGGTTACCCATTAGACTTCGCCGGAATGCTCATATTCTTAATCTTCTTTATGGCATCTTATTCATTCCTCACACACCACCTTTTTTATTTGTTGGGTGTGATACGAGTGTTACTGTTGAGTAACATCTTGTATGTGTAATTAAAGCTAGCTGGCTATACATGGTAAGGGAAAGCTGTAACCCATCACAAAAAACCATACGATCCTACCTAACAGCCTAGCCCTAACCATACACTACTATATATACGTATATAGATAGGTAGAGGAAGCCTGTTACCATGCGACCTGGGGTAACAGACGGAAGGTGGGAAGGATAAGAGGTGCAAGGAGTGGATTTTCTCACTGCCAGCCCCACAGACTCACAAGACTGATCAGATAAGCTGACGACTAAAGGTGTCTTGGCCGCAGTGAGAGGATGCTGTAGTCAGGAAAGTTCCGTTGTCGTCAATGAGACAGCGTTGATGTCTGGATTCAAAGAGATTTGTATTTCTAAAAACTAGACTTTATACAAATTCTATTTACATGTAGCCTGTATATCTAAAATACAATTTTTAAATGTTAAACAAAGGAAACGTCTACTCAGCAGGCTGGTCTAGCCCGTTGCTATTCGGTCAGTGCACTGCTGAGTAGCCTATTATCGTCACGTGGTAATTTATGTCTGGTCAGGTTGTCTGTTCATGTCACGTGAACGTGAACAATTACTTTCATCCAAAGGTTGCCTGGCAGAAAACGCTTAAAGCTATAAGACCGCCCATTGTATTACCGCTTATTTTTAATTTAACTGTGTTTGATTTGTTTCCTTTTTTGGTGTACAATAAATAATTTTTGTATTGTATTGTATAATTATAGTAATATCTTCGGAAATATGCAGATTTTTTTTGTGTACCAGAATTGAATAGAATTTTGAAATGAACAATATTTATTTGCACTCCCGCGACTGACGTAAACAAACCGATTGCATAATTATGACATTGATAGATGACTTTGTCACCTAATAACCTAATAAGTATTTACTCTTAAAAAAAGATATTGCAGTACCGTAGGCAGTAAGTAGTCATACGTTTAACTGTTTTTTGTTTAAATACTGCCATATGTACGTAAAATATTTTCGTCCCCTTAAATCGTGATTTTTTGTCACTGCGCGCCGTCATTAGCTTAGGAGTCCCACTGGCGGCGGATCGAGCCGACGGGAGGGCGAGGCGCCTCGGCCTCCCGTCGGGCCGGTTCGCCCTTGGCCTCGCGGGTTCTCACGGCGCTGCGTGTGCAGGTCGCCGTCGCCCGAGCCCATCTACTCCACCGACGGCAAGCGGCTGAACACGCGCGAGTACCGCACGAGGCGTAAGCTGGAGGAGGAGCGGCACCGCCTGGTGCAGCGCATGCAGCAGATCAACCCCGACTTCAAGCCCCCGCCCGACTACAAGTGCGTAAGCGCCCGCCACCCGCCCGCGCCCCGCCGCCCGCTCTGACCGCTCCGTCCGTCTGTCCGCAGGCCGCCCATCATCCGCGTGCACGACAAGGTGATGATCCCGCAGGAGGAGCACCCCGACATCAACTTCGTGGGGCTGCTGATCGGCCCGCGCGGGAACACACTCAAGGGTGAGTGGCCGCCGCCCGCCGGCTCCCGCGGAGGCCGCGGGGGCTCGGCGCTGACCGCGCCCGCGCCTCTGCCCGCAGCGATGGAGAAGGAGACCGGCGCCAAGATCATCATCCGCGGCAAGGGCTCCGTCAAAGAGGGCAAGGTGGGCCGCAAGGACGGCCAGCCGCTGCCCGGCGAGGACGAGCCGCTGCACGCGTACATCACGGCCACCAACGCCGACGCCGTGAAGAAGGCCGTGGAGAAGATCAAGGAAGTGATCCGGCAGGGCGTGGAGGTGCCCGAGGGGCAGAACGACCTGCGGCGCATGCAGCTGCGCGAGCTGGCGCAGCTGAACGGCACGCTGCGCGAGACGGACGGCGCGCGCTGCGCCAACTGCTCGGCCGCCGACCACAAGACGTGGCTGTGCCCCGACCGGCCCAACGTCACCTCGGCCGTGGTGTGCTCGGCCTGCGGCGGCGCCGGCCACATCGCGCGCGACTGCCGCAGCAAGCGGCCCGGCGCCGCGCCCGCCGCGCACAACGCCAACAAGGTCTCGCCCCTCCCCGCCCCTCCCCGCCCCTCCGAACCTTGACTCCTATAACTTCCGTGTTTTTGATGATATCTACCTGAGTTTTTTTCTGGCTATACCTAAATGGATATTCTCTTAAATAATATACACTTTATAAGTCAAATTTTATTTATTATGGTTATAAGAAATTAAGGAATAAAAAAGTATTAATTTCTTGGATGTAACCATTCATGTTCTTATTAATTTATAGATTAATAAGATGAAGTACCTACTTTAAATATCAAGAATACATAAAAACATAGCTTAGTAGTCACTCAGGAGCTCTTTTGCTCCATCAAGGAGTTCCAAATATTTATTGTTGTAAGGTTTTCTCAAGCTTGTAAGATCAGAGATCAGAGGTATACAAAAGTGTGTGTATAACGTCTTCGTTGGTGGCTGCCCTCGAACATTTTCTTGCATGATGAAGTCTGAACTGCTTGTAGTCTTTGTTTCGTGACTTGAGCATCTTCAGAGAGTTGTCCAAGAGGCAAGACAGGAAAATGACGTATGACACTCTCACCATGAATCAACACTTTGTGCACTGATGACGGCATGTAATACCATTTATATTTATTAACATGCAGCTGTGCTGTATCGAATGCATACTGTCCAAATTTCGTGGCATCAATACCTCTACCACTTGACATGACCTGAAGTATAACATAAAATCGTTTTATTAATTCCTCATTTATTCCAGTGATTTCTGATGAACAATGGTAGTTTTGGAAAAATCTTCTGGCTGTATTACCGTCATTAGTGTTGCCACTTACTTGCTTAGGTTTATCTATATTCAATCCAAGTTCTTCTCTGAACCTTCTTTGTACGTAAGCTTTCTTTTGCTTTTTTAAATCTTTATTCTCTGTTGTTGTGGCAGACCATTTTTCAAAACCTAGATTGTAAGATAATTGTAAAATAAGTTCCATAAATCTGATCCAACAATGCAAAGTTGAAAGCCCATATTGATAAGAAGCTTCATCCACAGGTTTGTTTCGCACTCTTTCTAAATTATTCATTTCTGTAGGTCTTGCACTGCAAATAGTGCACACAGCACTTGAGGAAGTTTCTGACAAAACTTGAGCCACTTTCCCATCAATCATAGTTAAAAACGTGTGTTTTATTTATCTTCTCCATTGTGATTAATTAGGGAAGGATTCAGGGCTAAAATTTGAGCATTGATTTCGCTGACTACCAGTGTTGTTTTCTCAGCTGTTTCTTTTGAAAATTCTATCAAAATTGGTCGGCAAAATCTCACTGACGAAGGAACAGGATTAGTCCACAATACTTCATTAGTATTGGTATCAATAAGTCGCAATGGCACTAAAGATGATATAAATAAATTAGAGTCTGAAATTAGATCACTCTCTTCAGACAGGGGTTGTTTGTATTCGCTTTGTCCACTTGATCCATCACAGCCCCATTTGGAATATAGCATTAAGTGGGTTGAACCCACTTTATAAACATCATTAATTTTTAGAAGTCTGGCTGAAGTGTGATCTAAAAGATCTTGTAGTTTTATTTGTGCTTTTATGTTAGTAATTTCAACGCTAGATTCTGGTGGAGAGCATATTCGCTTAGCTTTACGAATCGACTTGTAAGAAGGAAACAGTAAGCAATTTTTTGTAATTAAACAATTTCTCATATTGTCATACTGTGCCTTGTTCAGATTTAATTCTATAAAAATGCAGAGTGCTTCGTCTTTTGAATACGCTGTTATATGTGCTGGTTCATTAAGAAGACTATTGCGTATTTCACTTTTTTTTTCTGACGGCAATGTTCGTAAAACTTCAACAATTAAGGCTTCTTCTACTTCGCCACGAGACCTTAAGCCCTGTATGTACGAGTTCAATATGAAATCAAGTCCACACAAGCAATTCCTTGTTTTTATGTTTTTTTGTGCTCACTGAACTATCTTCGTACGTTTTAGAAGATCCTCTTTGTTCTTCTGATGTAGAAGGTTCAGCTTGGCATGTAGGTTCTTCTAGTTTCACCGTGAATATGCCATCCAACCAATTGCTGTTTTTACTTAAAAACAGATCTTTCTTTCGACTCGCTTTAGAAAAGCGTTGACGAAACTGGTTTATGAAGGATTTTTGAATATTTGCTATAATTTTTGCTATGTTTTCATCTGAAGATTCTGTGAAATTGCTTCGTATATAATGTGTAATAGAAACAACATAATTCGAATCACTTTCAATCAACACGAGACTTAAGTCGCGTCTGGTGCACGAGAATTCACTCATTGCGGAAAGTTACTGCGTAACAAACTTTTGCTAATAACAAAAACTAATGAAGAACTGTAATGTTTAATGAAAAAGTCACTGTTTTATACTAAATAATGACAGAAGACGAGTGCAAAATTACTTGATGAAAACTAATTTATCATAACGCGGTTATGCGGTTTTTAATGGTACTGTTTGTCAATTGGAATCAAATTCTGTGACAAATATGTGATAAAAATACCGCAAAATATAATCTAACAATAGTGTCATATGCGTTTTTTGACGGTACGGGCAGAAAATTCCGAAAAATAGAAACTCTTAATGTACGAAATTAAAATTAATAAAAAGTTTACTGCATATTTTACGAAATTAAAACATGTTCCGCACTGAAACCGCAAGAAATTTTTGTTTGCCATCTAAGTATATCATATTTCTTACAAAATAACACAAAAAATAGAACTTCGGCAACTGTCATATCTCAAAGTCAAAGATTAGAAAAAGAAAATATTACATATGATGTTTATATATTTTTGTTTAAATAATGTTGTGCTAAATTACACATTTTTTATATCTGAAAGTAAAGTACACATTCCAAGCTTTCTAAAATGGGGTAAAACTTATATGATTTCTATTGTTTTCATACTAGAAAATCATATCGAAGAAATAAAAGTTACAAAGTTGTTTTTGTATTTGTTTTATTCTTCATCTTCAAATGATTTCAACCGTGCCATACGAATGGTTAGAGATTTGAATCTTATTTATAATAATAGGGTAACTATTCAGCTACAATTTAAGGTATAATACATGCATCCCCGCATGCTTTTGTAAAAAGCATTTATGAGATGGCTCTCTTAAGAGGGTTCCCATAGTGCGTCGCCAGAAAGAGTGGTAGCAAACAGGCTCGTAACGCCCGTGACGTCGCCGCAGGCCAAGATCGACGAGGAGTACATGTCGCTGATGGCGGAGCTGGGCGAGGCGCCGCCGCAGGGCGCGCTGGGCGGCGGCGGGCGGCGGGGCGTGTTCGGCGCGCTGCCGCCGCGGGCGCTCATGGGCGC
>NW_020654878.1:134249-154554 GCF_003589595.1 Hyposmocoma kahamanoa | reverse complement strand
ATACTGTTGCTACTTAAAGTTGGAGCATTGTCGTGGGACTGTGTTATGTCTTCTATAACAGCGTCTTTAATATTAAAAGATAGCAAACTAGCTATATGTCTCAGATACCTTATGGGTAAAAGTAAATTATCCTCAAAAAGTTTCAAGTTCCTTACGAACTTATTAATGTCATAACAAAATATAACGTCACTATGACGGCAAGTCAAATTATGAATGTGCGAATTTAATACTTATTACGAGGGATGCCTAGGTTAGAGCAGTAAGCGAATGCACTTAGTATGATTTTACACCCACACTTCTCAAGAACACGTCAATGCTACTATTTACTTCTTTTTTACTAATGTTATTACCATCACCTATTATAAGAATCACTATTGTATATTTAGCAAAGTTGCAACCACTTAACAGCGTAATAATTTGATTAAAAGTAGCTCCTGGATAGCAATAGTTGACTACCCTTTGTTTTAAGTGGTTACTTAGGTGGTGGCCTAGTCCCACGCCTATTTTATCAGAAAAAACTACCGTTCTTCTGGATGGCCCGGTAGGAGTTCTAATAGTCTTGGTTGACCGTTGTCTATGTCGAACTTCAGCTGTTGTAGTGGAGCAGATACGTTTTCCTGCAGCAACACTGGCATACGATGCACGTGCTGGTTGCGTTGATGATGTGGGTGGTGCGGATGAAGTCTGATTTATTTCTACTGGATCATTTGTTTCACTAAGCTTATCCACACAGTACCACTCGTCTGTACCGCTCATCCACCGTACAGCAAGGACATCTGGAATTTTATTTTAAAAGTAAGCTTTGAAGCCTTTATGACACCCTGTCATAGCCGGAGCGCTATCCGTAGCAACTGATATAATATTTTTCAAAGGAATCTCTTTCTCATCACAAAACTTTTCCAATGTATTGAATATGGTTTCGTTTTTTGTATCGGTCTCTAAATTTCTAGCAAACAATAGTTCTTCACATATTTTCTCATCTTTAATAAACCTCACGTAAGACAGCAACAATGCTTCATTACTTGGCAAAGTGGATACATCGAGCTGAATTGAGAATTGACTAGTCCTCAGATGATTGCACAATGATTATTCAATGTTTTCAGCTATTTCATCAATTCGTCTTTGCACAGAATTATTACTCAAAGTAATTTTTCGGATAATATCTGCGGTTGGTTTATGAAGCACAGTAGTTATTGTTGGCAAAATTAACTCTTCTCCGGTGTTGTGTGGTTTACCTTTTTGAGCAATTAACAAAGAGATATTGTACGAAGCTCGAAGTCCGTCGTCATCTTACTTAGCAGCCGCCGAAAAGGGTTTTGCTACACTTGGCTGAGTATTATGCTTCTTCTCTAGGTCTTGAAAATATACTACATTCTTGTCCTTCTTATCTGGATGCATTTTATTCAAATGATCTTGCAGTCTTGAAGGCTTAATTGCTTCACTTGAAAATGTTTTTAGACATAGAAGGCACAAAGGCGACGATGGGTTTGTGGGATTTTCAATGAATCCAAATTTAATATTGAGAAATACGTAAGTAAGAGTTGAACTTAAGTACTTATTATTATTATCTATTACGCGCGAAACCGCAAATAAAAATATAATAAATATTACGTTGTTTATATAGGATTGCATAAGCAGCACGCACCGACAGGAATAAGACAAAGATGCATAAACTCGTTTAACATATTCGACGCTCAATCGTACTCAACAAGTAAGAACAAGTATTCTATGAACCAGCCGATTGATACAGGAATGCACAAATCGGGTTATTTAACAAAAACTTGTTAAAACATGATTGCCCGCACTCTTGTTATTTACGAAAATGACCTATCTAGGAATACTAATAACTATTAAAATTGGAAACTGTCTGTTGCCTTTTCATTTGTTTGTTTGTGTCTACTTTCATTTCGAAACCCACCGATTGACATGATTTTTATTTTATTTATTCAATAAAGACAGGACAGATATATGAACTACACGGAGAGAAATATCGAATCGAGTTAGTTTGAGCAATCTCTTAATTAATATTAGTTGATGTTCACAAGTTGTAGTCGAGAGTCAAGAGCTCAGTCGGTGTCTAATGGTCGTATTCCAGAACTCTACTCAATGCTCAAGTCAGGATTTGAGTATTGCAGTGAGCACTGAAAATCATACACAAGTCCTTGCCATTAGGGTCGTATTTCCAGTGCAATCCTGACTTGAGCAATGCTCAAGTTAGGATTGCACTGGAAACACAAGCACTGGAAATACGACCCTAATGGCAGGGGCTTGAGTATGATTTTGAGTGCTTTAAACCATACTCAAATCCTGACTTGAGCATTGAGTAGCGTTCTAGAATACAGCCCTTAGAGTCTTCCTAGATGAAATTACAAATCTTCCCCTAAGCCTCTACACAATGCCCCCATTTTTTTTCTGGGTCTCTTAGGCCTGCTGCGCCCACAAGGGGGCGTTATCGCCCACTTTGGGAAAGGCTGCTCTATGACATTCCTTCGAGCACCTCGTACCTATCTCTGATAGTTTCCGTTATAGAAGACCTTGAAATTTGTATGGCGGCAACATTGTTTACTTCCGGCGGAAATTGCCCAGGGTGGACCTCATAAAAGTGCACAAACGGTTCCTCCATATATTATAGGTTTGGCAGGTCGTTGATCGCTCTTTCATATTTCCCACATTCAGGTCATCTCGTATTTTTCCCTTTGCTTTGGGACCTATCCGCGTACAACGGTATAAATTTTTTTTTTTCCACCATATCGGGAAGTATGCGTTCTATTTCTATCAGTGAGTCGGAAAGAGGAGCTTTATGTATGAAACCGATACCGTTCTGACGCGACACGACACGATACGCCAGACAAATATAAATCCGGCCTAAATCGTACACGTCTGTTATTAATTTAGGTCGTAAACTACTTATATTACGTTTTATTTTATAAATTTAGGGTCCCATCACGTACTTAACGGGTTTGGCTGTTTTAATTACCTCCATCGTCTTATCGTATTACTACTATTAAGATCAAATATTGTAGATTATCATCATACTTATTAATTAACATTATCAGTGAGTGTAGAATAAAACCCTACAACCATAGACAAACAAGAACAGAATTTTAAATCAGAACTAAAAAGAGCGCCTTTGTGATATAGTTTGTGAACTTACAGATATGGTTTATTTTAAATTGATAGGTACTGGAGAAGAAGAAAATAGTTTCGACATTTACGACTATAGTTGCAAACTTTCATTCTAATCTAGTGTTTTACTTATACAGAGTATGATTATTATGTATGTACCTACCTTCACGGGTATTTTGTTGTGTACAACTGTTTTTAACCCCCAAATTATAATTAAAGACATTTTACGTCGAATTAGAGCAAATTTGTATCAGCCGCCAAGAAACGCTTGTATGGCGGTCACATTAAAAAATGGCGAACATGTAAATGTTGATCACAAATTAATAATCAAACACTCCTTGTCTTTTTGAACATAGAGGAAAATGTCAGTTCATTGCGCAAGTGTTGCCTGCTTGTCTGCCGTGCTTACAATACTAACAGTAAGTATGTTTGAAATACACGGCAGGTGTATCTACGGCAGCTGATTGCAGTCGATAAAATATTCTACAGACTGTCGGTTACGCTCACAGACGTCACAAGCGCTATTTAGTGATAAACCTCCTTCGACACTAAAGCGATTGATTAAATCGAAGACGCGGGCGCAACACGTATTTAGAATTATGATTTTTCAAGTTTGTTGATTTTATATAGCCGTGAAATATTAATATAGTAAAATAATACCAGAATAAGATAATTAATTATTAATCCGTGTTTTGAAAAAGTTCCTCCGGAATACTAAAAAACAAAAACGTATTACCTATAGAATATTTTCCTAACATTTTCTAAGGTCTTAAGATTAAAAAAAATAAGATTTATTAAAAATAATAATACCAACAAGCTTTAATATGTATGCCGATACGTAATAGCTACTCACCTTCCCAATCCTTTTGTTTCTTATGTACCGACTATGTATGTACACTTATCGTAAAATTTGACCAAAACCATGACGAAGCGGCCGTACCACTGAAACTGAATGCATTATACGCTCGTTCGATATTCATGGTCTATTAAAGAAAGACAATGAGATAACATATACAAGTCACTGAAGAAAGACCACAAGTGTACCACACAAAGTAAAAGCTGCAATGATGCATTACGAATGTATTGCGGCATACACTCGTTGGCATATTCGTGTTCCCGAAATTCATTCAAAATTAAAATACGATTTTAAAATAAATTGGACGTAGTTAAACAAAAATTATCTGATGCACACGCAGTCACATTCGAGATATGGCAGTTTGAAGTTTAAAAATGTTTCTCACTCTTGTTTTATTTTAAAAAACTTGTGTCATGTTTCTCCTTATTTATGTTTGTATGTTGGATTTGCTGATCCAAGAGGTTAGACTTTACGAACCGTTTGGTACATATAACTTATTTTTCGATAATTCTGTGGATTGGATCTTTTTTGCTTAGCTACGTCCAATTATGCATAATTCGCCCTTATACTGGGAAAAACAATTATTTCACAAAATATCGATCTTGAAATAAATGCAATTGAAATTTCAACGACGATTTTTTCTTGGGCGTACCATGGTCATCCTACGTAAATTTGTAACTGTGATTCCACATTTCATATTTTACCGACATTTGAAAATGTTTGCATTTTACATATACAATTTTGTCGCGTTATCCTAAATTAAGTCATTTTCTGTTAAAATTCCAGATAATTGGTTTTCGCAGTATAACGACGAATATTCTGATTACAAAATTACTTAACTGTGGAAGGAAACGTCCCTGTTTATTCATCTATTCGTAGCTGTGGTGTATTTGCAGTTTCTAATGGCACAATTAGGCATTTTTCGCATTTTCGACTGATGTTTAACTTACATGAACTTCTTTTTCTTTCTTTCTGAAGCGTAACAGAGGCAAGCGTTTTAAAGCTTACATTGGGCACGCGAAGTAGGCACACTTGTTGCGTTTATTTAAATATAGTCAGGTTATTTGAGTTGTCAATTTTTGTAAGTTAATAACATACATACACTACATTTAGAACTGTGTCTATTAAAAATGCAAAGAGGAGACATATTTTAAAGATTTTCATTTTAATTCAGTATAGACAAATCTGTTTGTCCTTATTAAAACGTATGATATAAAAAATATTTTGATAGTAGTAGTCCAACTGTCAAAATAAGAATAAACAAGGCAATAATGAAATTAGTAATTATTAAAACATCGTAACATTCACAATTCTTAATTTTTTAACAAAATTTTTGTTTCACAATCTATTGATAAATCGAAACAAAAGGACTATTTAAAATATTATGAAAACTGGCAACCCCGCAAATATAATTTTACTCCGTCTTCATTATAAACAACTGCTGTTCTTCTCCTGCCCCTCAATTGACCACGATACTTTCATATTCGAACTTCTGGCAATCAGTGTTCCACTCCCCACCTCCATAACAAGTTTATTATATTTATGCAACAAAGATGTTTACAATGTTCTGGCCTTATTTATTAAAAATAATAATACCAAGCTTTAATATGTATGCCGTATACGTAATAGCTACTCACCTTCCCAATCCTTTTTCATCCAAATTCCGTACCTCTTCCAAAATCTGTAATTCTGCTTTCAAAACCCTTTCATTGGCTTAATGCGAAGGCAAAGCCACTAATATAAAAAAACTGCTGTAATAATAATATAATATTTATTCTCCAATTATGCCATGTTTATTTACATCTCATAATTCCTCGCCTGATCCCTTTTTCACTTTTTCTCCAACTTTCAAATCTCGTTTTCAAATTACAATCCATGATATTACAAGTTTTAAAAACAAGTTAGTCAAAACACTTGAAAACACTGAAAGTGGCTAGAATGCTTACCGCGAAAAGCCAAGAGAAATAAGAAAAAAAAGAGCAATGCAAATTTTCGAATTGATCAGAGCGAATACAAAAGTGCACAATAACCATTTTCGTGGTTCACCTACATCAGTTTCACCACAGACCATCACGAACACGCTTCTTTCGGTTCAAGCACTTTGAACTCGAAGAACGGGCGTGGTCACTTTTCCCGCATGAATTACAGGGTTTCACATAATTGTCGCCCTGGATTATTTATTTATCTTGTACTTTCACTTGAATTCTTCATTTAAGTATTATTTATTTATAAAAGCATTGGCTTCAGAGCCATCAGCTTAATGGTAACAAATAATAAAAAAACGCACGTGTAAAAAATTTAACTACTCTGAGGGTCGTATTTGCCATATTATATATATTATTATATTGCCATTGGTCGTATTATACGCGTTGTGCCAGTCAATTTTAATATACTGTATCACCACATGGGGTGGTGCACATAGAACTACCATGAAAAAATTAGAAGTGGCACAACGTGCACTATTAAAAGTTGCCACATTTCGTCCTTACCAGTTCCCTACGTTTGAGCTTTATAAACATTTTAAAGTTCTAACGGTGCGTCAGTTGTTCGTCCTCCAAACCATTCTGAAGAAACATTCTATGTTGACCTATAACTCCGACTTTACCAAAAACAAAAGAAGACATGACATAGTATGCCCCCGCACTCAAACTAAATCCAAATTTGTAAACAGATTTTTGATCTTTTTGGGCCCGTACTTGTACAATAAGTGCAATGCAATAAATAAAATTTATCCGCTAAATATGTATAAGTGCAAAAAATTGATAATTGATTGGCTGTCGAAAATGAATTATGATGAAACCGAAAATCTTTTAAGTATTATTTCCTGAGCCTCACTATGCACACTTATATTCATTCATACACACACTCACTCACTCACTCACACACACACACACACACACACATACACACTTCAATGCATGCTTATCATTGTTTTTATTTTAAATTTTTTGTTTACTTCATTTTATGGCTGTTTTATTAGTTTCAAGTTAATTTTAAATTTGTTTAAATTCTGTATTCTCACTTTATTATTTATTTATACATGACAGGCAAATGACTCCACTCCACCTGATGTTAAGTGGAAAGTGGTATCCAAACGCGAAGGAACCCATAACCCATGTTGGCCACATATCTACTGGAGGTGGAGGCCTGGTGACCTAAAACACAGGGTATCCTAGTTTAGGCACCAGTCTCCACAAATTGCTATTTCATAAGATCAAATTTTTGTGGAGGAAATAAAGAAATTTATTATTATTATTATTATTATTCTAGAACTCTACTCAATGCTCAAGTCAGGATTTGAGCAGACTTGAGTATGATTTCAAGCACTGGAAATACGACCCTAATGCCAAGGACTTGAATATGATTTTAAGTGCAATACTCAAGCCCTGACTTGAGTATTTATTGCGTATTGAGTAGAGTTCAGGAATACACCCTTAATTCTTCATAAAATTTGGCGGCAAAAAATATTCATTTGTTTAGACACTGATTTAAGGTTTTCAGCCTCTTCTCAAGAATAAAAATAATTATTTATGGATACAATACGGCTTATTATTCAGTAAATATGTTACAATAATCCAATTAAGGGTTAAATTTACCACTTTCAGGTCGGTTCGTATTTTTGCCTTATTATAATATTTAGGTAAGCATTATGCATTTTGAATTATGGAAGTAATTAAAAGAACTTTGTGTCGTGTATAATTCATTTATGGTCAGTACATCAGTTACCAACGTAACAAAAATCGTGTCAGTCGTACCATATATCTAAGTAATTCGAATACGTTAAACCAAACAAATTAAATAAATGCGTGATATCTACAATACCTAAAATATTGAAAGCTAAAGAGATTATGAGTTAAGAGCGCTGGCGAGGCGCAACCGACGCCGCGGCGAGCGGGGCGATTGGCGGGAGCCTCGCAATAAATACACAAGGAACTTATAAAAATGTAGTCGTCGTCGTCGTCATTCATACACACGACGTAAATTTCATCGAGGTACGTGAACACTTCCGTCAAACTCTCTACGTCTGTAAACCCATATTTGCTCTGGTACTCATATACAGGAAAATTCATAGTTTGAGGCCGGGTAACCGGTCTGGTTGTCTGGTACATTATAATTATAATTGCGGACCTTCTCCACGTGCGGCTTTGAGATTTCATTAACATTGTTAATTGTAATAGATACAATGTGACAAAACGTCAGCGTCTATTACGTCTCACTACTTATGTTTGCGGGTCTGTGGGCGCAGCGATTGTTTCAGTTTGACGCTAAGTACTACTACTTTGCACAGCCAATCCTTCCCATTGAAGGGCAGGCCTTCCTTTAGAATAAAGAACGTATTCAGGCCTCTGGGAAACTACTAGACAGCACCTCGCCGAGGTTGCGAGCGCCTGTCGCTAATTCCGTTCGAGTCGAGTGTATGAAGGGCGAGATTTACAACATTGCTTAATAAATTATTATTATTAACTATACATTTCATCTTGGTACAAAATCGCGTCTTGGGAACTACACCTACGTTATATCATACCTCAGTATTAAGTGTAAATAATTTGCAAATCGCATCTATATATACCTAGCGTTGTAAATACACGGAGGCGTCACATGACGTCCTACGACATCGCACCGTCAATAATGATGAAATTCGGAAATACCACTTTCGGATACCCGGCAGAAATTCAAAGAGTAACTAACATACGAATTAAGACTAAAAATATTGGTTTTAATTTCAAATAGAATTTTGTACAACAACATTTGGCACGAGCCAAACGGTAAATCTGGCCGGTGTCAGGTGGGTCGTTTTTAATTTTTTAAATCATTTTTTAATCTGACTGTCCCAAAAAATGACTTATCGAATTTCGTCATTTTACTTTTGAGAATGCGATACACACTTCGTTCAATCCATCTTATGGTAATGCAATTGTTAATATGTCTAAGATAGGTATCGAAGTTGACCGATTCGGGAAACAATTCGTTCCTATTTTATTCAATAAAGTCGTGAAATATCATAAGAACGATTTATGCGGGATACCGCAGAACGGGTCGCTCCACTCGCGCAGGGCACACGCGAAGCCTCTTCCGTAGTACGACTCATGCGGCGGCATGTCGCCCTTCAATTAGCGTTTCCATAGAAAACAGTTCGAGCTGTACTGATATGCCCTCTTAACAAAAACGTTTCTGTGGCGGTTCACTAACGTAAAGCAGAACGAAGAAACTCCGTTTTGCCCCGCGTCAGTGGACGGCCGTGAACCGTTCGCATCGAGACGGCGTGCACCGGCTCCGTGCGCCGCGGCGCGGCCTCGTCGCGAGGCCAATCGCGAAGCGCCTTCGGCGTCTGGGCCCTCTTCTCGAGCGGCGAGAGACGGGCCGAGACGGGCCGAGACGGGCCGAGACGGGCCCAGACGCAACGGCCCGCCCGCCGCGCCGTCGGAGCGGGCTCACCGCGCGTCCTTGGCCGTGAGCTTCTCGATGAGCTCCTGCAGCGGCGCCAGCTCGCGCCGCTCGATCAGGTTGAACTCCTGCGGACAAGGGACAAGGAGGGTGCGCCTTTCACTCGCATCGCTTACCTCGCTGCAAACGAATAGTCGTACCTACCTGCACGAAAAAGATGAAGTGCTTGAACGAGGTGTTGAGGTGAGCCTCCTCGCCCAGCTGCACCACCTCGGGGAAGTGCTGATGGTAGATGTGCGCGTACACGCGGAACAGCCGTTTGAGGATCGTCTTCGCCATGCCCAGGAAGTTTTTGGGGAAAGGCACGCCTGCGTACGTAACATGCTTATACGTAATGTACGATACTCTGTCTCGATTTTTCACTACCGCCGGTTTCGAACCGACCTGTTTCTATTCTCGGTAACATTTGCAAGTCCGGTCACCGATTAGGAGTTGAAGGCGTACCTATTTTGGAAGGGAAGAGCGTCTCGTCGTCGAGCTGGTCCTGCGCCCAGGTCATGAGGTAGTCGATGTACTTGGGCGCGGAGCACTTGATGGGCTTCTTGACGGTATGGCCGTCCGCCCAGTGGTACTCGTACTTGGGCCCGGCCGACATCACGGGGCACGACTGCTCCGTGCAGAACTCTGTGATCGTGCCGTACAACATGTTGATCTGGTTGAAGAAGTCCACCGCTGTGCACAAAAACGTGTCCGTTAAACCTTTACATTATCACAAGATGACACCGCGAAGACGTGTGACGTCACATCCCAGAAAAATGAGAAATGAGACGGGCACGGGGAAGTCAAACGAGTCGCGAAATTGCCTGCTAAAGAGAGTCCTGCAGCAGCAAGACACGCGTCTCTCTAGATTCGGCCCGTTTCTCGCAATAAAGGCCCGTACATAAATATACCTACTTCACGCCTTTTTCCCATCGGGGTAGGCAGAGACAAGTCTTCCACTTGCTACGGTCTTGACATGCATCTTTCGCCTCATCAACACGCATCAATACTTTCATACACGTTCATCGGTAAGGGGTACGCCCGTTTCTAATAAAAATCGTCACTAGGTAGCGCAGGCCAAATGACCATGAAACTCTGTGTATTGGTTAATAGCTCATGTAAATGTTGTCGCAAATAACATAATAAAAAATGTTCTGCAAGTCTAAACTAAATAAAATAAATCTATACTGCTGCAGCATGGTGAGGACAGCCCGGTCCATCCCTTGCAGTATAAATCGCTGTACTATTGGGAACAGTTTTTATTAGTTAATTAATTGTATTACATACGGTCATTAGGCGTTATAAAACATTTGGAACAGTTACATTTCCCTATTTGTCTACTGTGGAAATACCAACACAGAAACCACAAACTCGTGATTCAAACTTACCTGGTATATTGGTTATGCTAACTGAACCTAATGGACAAAACTTGGTTTCTCGGAAAGCGAAATCGTCACATAATTAGGGCTTAGGACTTCGTCATTTAAAACGATTAGGTATTACAACTGGATGCTGAGTTTTGCGGAAAAGACACCTAAAGATTTTTTAGTTGTTTTTGATAGTTTGACATTTGATAAAATTTACTTGTAAAAATGAAAACTTTTGCTGTTTAACACGAAAAATATCAACCAACACGATTATATCATGTTGGTTGATTATAAAATAACATTTGGACCACTAGCCTCCACATACATCTACCCATACAATTCAGCAATAAATTACAGGACAACCAATGAAATAAAATGTACCATGCGATACATCTAAGATAATAATCTAACCGACCGCATTAGTGGCAAAACAGGACGGTAACTCTTGTAATGAGGTAAGTCTCTACACATGACAAATATTATAAATTGTCCATGTGTTAAGATTTTTTTTGCCTAAATGGCTTTATGTCGATTTCCTTTTGATAAATATCAACTTGAGCAGTATGAACCGAAGGTTTTAAACGTTACAACACCCTGCAATTACTCTCAAATGGTTAGTTTAAAACATCAACGCATTTTTGCCTCGGCATTGAGGATGACTTACCTACAAGATAATGAAAATATCAATTTTATGAAATTCTTTGTAATATTATGAGCCACAAAATAATGTATACCGTCGGGGCTAGTGCAATTTCATGTAACATTGGATAATTCTGCGCATCGGACAAATGAAGTCAACATGAGTATTCATGCCAGTGGAAGTAGTCATTTGATTGGGACCCGTTCTATAAACTCTAATTGTGATTGATCGACGGAAAGCCTGAAATCGGTTAATAACAATACCGCGAATCTATTACCGATGAGTGGCAAATCCGCGTATATAACTGGGTTTTAATTCGGTTTTAACCCATTTCTGTCTAAAATTCTGGGCGGAAACCATTATACACGGTAATATAAATTAATTCCTGTATTTCATTATGTATTTTTATCTTTTTTATTTATTTAGTAATTTCTTTCAGGCCACGTGACCCATATAATATACACCTTAAGGATTAGCGTGCTTACAGTATAACAATATAATAAACGAAATAACTAAACTATACGAATTGCACTTGTCGGCGACGTGTGGCGCAATCTGGTGTCAGGTACTTAATCGGCCGCGGAAACGCCGATATACGACACCTCCTCCTTCTTGAAGGTCGACAGATCTTCTGTCGATATTCTCGCCACAAACGAATTAAAATTCACGTTGCGGCGGGACACCAACCACTCGACCCTCAGGTTGTATATTTGGCTTTTAGTCTGACGTACATACTCCACCATCTCTTCAGACTTCGCGGAGTAATGTGGTCGCGACAGGTACTGTAGCGTCATGGCCGGACGCAGCAAAACGATAGATCCTGTCGGTGCTGTGCCACACAGGTTACGGCTGATGGGCTTTCCTATTCCTCTACGCCACCTTTGTAAAGCCGTCTCCTCGTCACACTGAGCCGTCTGTCTCTGTGGTTTTGCAACTTTAGAGACTGGCACACGGGGATTGCTTTTGCTCTTAGCCGGCTGGTGGAAGCGGCTAAAGCAGTGACTGCACGTGCAGGGGCTGACATGCACACGCGGGACGTGCGGCCAGCAGGGCGCGGCACATCACGCGCAATGGCAGCAGCGATCGGTGACGCAACCATTTGTGCCGACTCGACACTGCTGATGGATGCATTTTGCGCCCCACGACGCGTGTTTGCATTAGTTGGATCACTACTGCACTAACGTAAATTGGATTATAGTTAATCAAACTATTTTTCCGGATTTAAATCGCGTATATTTGTTTTTTCAAACAAACCGACGTTTCGGATCATAGTTGTCTTGATGAAATAAATAAACAAAATAAAATAAATTAGGGGCTTCTGGATCTACATACCGAAGCAGCGTTGCTTAATAACGCAACTTGGGCACGCAGCTCACGTATAGTGTTATCTGAAGCCTCGACTTCACACTCAAGTGGGATGCTGCAGAGCCACGTTTTGTAAATGAGGTTTCAGATATACTAGTTAGACTAACAATGTGACTGCGGTGCCCCAACACAGTCCATGCAGCACTTACTGTTGTGCCCCTTGTGTTCTAATACCTGTCCGATGCAAGATCTCTACGCGCCCAGGGACAGAGCAGTCAAGGTAGCAACGTACTATTCAGGATCGTTATAGTTCGATCGGTAGATCGTTATAGTAGTATAGTAGTACTGAATAAACAATTTTTATTTTTTATTTATTTAGTTCTAAAATAAAAGGAGTACCGCCACGATAAGAAGAAGACTACAATTATAGTTGTTTATTAGTTCTTCTACCAATGTTCAAGTTGACAGGTCAAGTGGGAGTAAAATTAATATTTATTTTATGACTGACATCCCTAAACTATAATAATAATAACAACGCGCACACATTCATGCATAGGGAAACCCTGTATTGCGGGTGCCATGGATACCCACGTATACAACCACAAATTACAGCAAAACTTACGAGAGAAATAAATGTAGGCCATACAAATATTTCTCCCGGCCTGAGAATCGAACCAGGGCCACGTTCGTTCACGGGCGTTCGGCCACGGAGGCAGTTGCCCAGACTAACTGTGAAAAGACCTGATGATCTTTAATCGGCTCAACAGATGTCCATCAAACATAGCTAGACCCATCTCGATTATATTAGCCTTCAAATAAAAATAACCGCTTTTAGATCATTCCATAGGTTTAAGAGCTACGATTCCGCACACTGACACACAAACAAAGTCTTCAAACTTGAAACTCCCCAGAAATTTTACTTGGCTTACTTACACAGTAGTAGCCAGGAAATTTAGTATCCTTTCCAAGGTGAGGCGTTACTTCACACTGGGACAGTTGAAGCTGCAGAGCCTTAAACACCGCCGTAAAGTTGCCTGCTTATCGGTATTCATCATCTATCATCGGGGGACTAGGCGTAGGGCGTTCCACCCTTATGTTTTGGATCTTCCAAGGATCCGCACGAACCGTTTCAATGCCACAATATATAGCGAATAGCTAAGGAATGCGCAATTTCTTTGTATTAAAAAAAAACTCAATTTGCCTTGTAATCATTGTATGCCTTTGATTTCAATACTGCGGAACTTACGTATGAGTTGGCACTTCTTAAATTAGTGGTCAAATAAAATCGGCGTAAATGTCGTGACACGGAGTGATAACAATAGATTCTCATAAATCATGATAATTAGCATGATTTATGGGAAATCTATTGTTATTAGTCCGTCTACAACATAAATTAATGCGAATTGTGCAAAAATGAAAGCCATCGAAATAAAAAAGTAATAATGTTAATACCTTCTCCTGTAACATTTTGTGTAGTGTAGATATTTTTGTACCAGTACCAATTTTTGTACAAATTTTGCATTAATTTTAGTGAAGAATTATATAATATGATAGAACATAATACACTTCAACTGTTATTTTCACACAAATTTGAAAATAAAATGCAATTTTCAGTTAGTCCAAAATGTCTTAAAAGCAGTGACAGCCTTAATCTTATTTTTTTTAATAATAGTGTTGTAATCAAATTAATCACTGAATTTCTCCGAGTTTATTGAGACCAATTCATCATGTACAAATTGACTCATCCGAAGAACAAAGTCCGATGTTATTATTAGCATAAAGCGAATAAGTAGATTACGAGAATAATTTCGTTATTCAAACTATGTAAAGGTGTTTTGAGAATTTATATATCTTATTTCGTTTCGGAAATATAAAATTGAACAACGGTCAATCTGACATCCACAGCGAAGAAGAACGAACGAAATGTACTATGTCCTGAGAACAAGTAGTCTTGCACATAGATCTTTGTTCTACGGATGAGTCGAAATGTGTTCACTGTGTATGATTAAATATCAAATATTATACATGCAGGTCATACTAGCTCAACTTATGATTTTGACTCTTCTTCTGATGAAAGTGAATAAAAATTTAAACCATGAAGTTTTTTGTTTTAACTGACTTCAAAAAAGTCACTCTATTTTTTTTATGTTACGCGATAACATTACGGCATTTGTGAATCGATTTTGATGATTTTGATTTTGTTGGAAAGAGGGTACCTCAGTATTGCTCCCATTTAAATTTGAAGAAAATATTCCACCTCCAAGCGTGACAAACTATGGGATGAATCCAGTTTCACACACTTTCCAGTAATCAATTCCAATTACTGGGATTATGTTGTTTTGCTGTTTTGTTGTCGTCGAGTTGCGGAAACCAGCCCGTTGCACCAAGTACCAAGTACCAAGTATGTCGTTTTGATTCAGAATTTTGCTATTTAACTACAGGTTGTGCTTGTGAACTCTGTTAATGTAACTACTTTACAACAAAAACTACAGGTTGTCATTGTGACCATTTAAAATACTTACTTGTTATTATTTGTACTAAAACTCTATCTTACTCAAATAAATGTCAATTGTTCTATCTAGAACTGTAAAACCAATGACACAAAAAATGATCTAATTGACCACAGACCCATAAAATTTGAACTGATTTCTCGTGCAAATTGTTTGATATGGTTACCAATACATATAATTCATATTCCTAGTGTGTTTGTGATGACTATAGTTTATCTTTCTCTATTATATTCTCCCCTTATGCAGTGTGCTCAAGGAATCTCACTTCAATTTTCTCAATTTAGGTTACATTCACGTGTAATAGTTACAGTATATTTTAAAATTATAACACTGACTGTGACACCCTCATACAGACATGAAACATTAAATGAAGTATGTACATTGAGTACACTATGATAGCACAAGGTGCAAGCACAATGACTGCAACAGGCATAGTTAGCACATCCCTGCTTTGTGTAAACAATGTCTAATTAAATTAAACAACACTAAAGACACAACTGCTGCACTCCAAGGAATTCAACAGACACAGGGATAAAATATTCACATTGGCTATGTCCTAAACAGGCACAATGTTTTTGTATATTAACTGCGGAAGCAGTAAGGATTATTTGGAAAATTGATGATAAATTGCTATAGTACTAACTGTTGACAGCGACCCATTCATTGAGATCCTCTCCCTCGGGTAGCATTACGGCAAGCCGCAGGTTACCAGAGCCAAGTGTGGCAGCGGCGTGCCGCATCAGGTCGTACTGGTGTGTGCCCTCGGGGATATTCTTTTTTGGCTTAAAAGTCTTGTTGGACCGACTTCCACTGCAACACGTCATAGAACAAATCCATTATTACTGTAATATAACATAATGTAGCAGTACGCTTTTACATCTGTGTTCTCTTTCAGAACTTTTTTCAGTTAAAATACTTAAAACATTACGATGATGTGTACCGCTTTTTGTTTGGGAAACTAAGAGAGCTGATAACTCCACAAGAGTTTAAGTAGCGTGCATCGTTGTATTTAAGAGGCCAAAGCTGGCAGGCTCAGCGTTCGACCTACAGCGCACCACTTCTATCTGTGCAGCGCACTCCGGACATCAGCAGACGTGTAAACAAGACGTCAGCGGAAGGAAGACGTGCAGATATAAATAGACTTTATCTTCACATTCTCCAGTAACTGTTATCCAATAACTATTACTCACAATAAAAAACTCATTTTTAAAGTAGATCAAATGTTCTTCTTAACTGAAGAAATTGACTATTAGTACAGCACTCGACCATTAAACTATTAAATTGGTCGACAGCCAATTTCTTGGTAACTTCATCGACGGAGACGAGACGGACTGTCTCACATCTTTCCAATTTGTGGCTGTGGACTGTCTGACATTCAGGGTTGCCATGCCATGCCAGATACAATGATACATTTCTTTTACGCACTTTTTTAAATCGCTCTTTTATAGGTTTGGATTCGTAGATATTGACATTTCAGTGCGTTTTAAATTTTCGATTACGGCAAATTTTAACACTTTTCAGGTAGTCAAGGTACTAACGTTTCGTATTTGGTTATAGTTTTAGAGTTTGTTATGATTTTGTTTTTTGTTAAGCCTTTGAAATTGATAACGCGTTTGCATTTTGTGCATCGGTAAAACCGTAACCGTAATGTAATATTAATATAGTAGAAAAATACTACAATAAGACAGTGAATTCCTTTATTTTACTTGTTTTAAAAAATGTTGCTTACCTAAAAAAAATTAAGACTAATTTTTACTCGACTTCAAATCAGTGTTGGGCGTTAATCAATTAAATTTCAATCAATAATTCAAACAGATTAAAAAATCAATTCAATTGAAATCAATTGCGACGCGATGCACTCTTTTTAATGTATCAATGTGCACATTGTAGCTAGGGTTCCAAATTACGCTTTCGAACTCCAAAATGCTCCTCACAAAAGATGAGTACAAAGTTTTAAAAGTAATGGCTTTGCGGAAAGGCTGCGAAATACCTAGAATGAAACCGAGCAATTTAAATGGTTTAGAAATAATATTGTCGATATGATAATTGAAGTGTAACCCAGAATCGAAGACCACACCAAGATCCCTAATTTGGTTAACACGTTTAACATTAGTGCCATTTAAAATATAATCAAAAACTATAGGATTATTTTTACGAGTGAAGGTAATCATATGGCATTTAGCAGAATTGAGGTGTAGGTGATTGCTAACACAGTACATAGAGAATTGATCTAGATCACTTTGCAACTCTAAACAATCACTGTCTTTAGTTATAATTTTAAATATTTTTGTATCATCAACATAAACAAAGTGTAGTGAATTTATGAAGATACCGTCAAAATCATTGATAAAAAAGGGTGAAAAGAAGCGGACCGAGATGAGACCCTTGAGGCACCCCGGAAGGTACAACCAGGAAGTCAGAAATACAGCCTTTAAGAGACACAGCCTGAGTACACTTTTCAATGTAAGATTTAATCCATCGAAGGAGATCTCCATGCACACCGAGCGTCAGAAGCTTATTTAAGAGGATACAATGATTTATTTTGTCGAAAGCCTTCGAGAAATCCGTGTAGATAGCATCAACCTGAAAGCCTGATTCCATAGCATTAAGTATGAAGTCCGAATAAAACAATAAATTAGTTTCCACACCACGTCTGTGGAAAAAAATTTGGACTTGCAAAACCGGGGGAAACCTTTTTCTTCGACGATCACACTATTTTTGTATTCTAGCCCTTTAGGGCAAAATGCGAGGTGGCTCGAATTATGTGCCCGGGAGTATATTTTATTTACTCATGATTCTTTCTCTCTGTTGTCCAAATATTTTAAATGTCGTTTTACTGTATCTTGCTTTTAACTGTACAATTTAATTTTACAATTCACGTTATATAAAACTTCAAAAGATATGTCTAAACGTAGAACATAATATGAATCTTCGAATATTTTTCAATTTTTCTCAATTTTTTTTTTGGAAAACCACTAGAAATGTGAAATTTTCGAAAATTTTTTTCAACAGCGCTGTAGGGTAAAGTTGACATTAGCAAAAGTTTATTATATATATTTATTCTTTATGATGAAAATTGGAAATTAGCAATATTGAATTATTCATTTGAGCTTTTCTTAAAAAAAAAAAATGCATTTGGCCACAGAGTATAGTTAATATTCTATAGATTTGACACTGACAACGCGAGTCGAGTCAAAAGGTTTTGAAAAGATACATTTTACTCGTTTACGAAATAAAAAGGTTATTGTGTGGTTCTCGCAAGTTCTAATTCAACAAAATGCAGGGCTTAAGCATACAGAGTTTGAAGAAACATAAAGCAGTAAGTTAAAAATAATTTGTTGCAGTAAAATGCGTATCAGCTTCTTACATAATTAACCTCTATTTTCTTTCGTTTTATTTATGGCATTTACGTGGTCGAAAAGAGCTGAGTATCTCTACTGAGTAATTGCGAAGCTTCCACGCTGCTATCTGTGTTACACAGTCGAGTACCCTTGATAAGACAAATGTTTGTGCGCAGTTGATCCCCCTGTATGTATGCACGGCACTGGGGTGCGGTGGCGCGCTGTTTTATCTGACGCGGCTGGCGCTGCGCTCGCCTGACGTCTCCTGGAATAAACGTACCAACCCAGAGCCTTGGCAGGAGTACAGGGCTAAGCAATACAAGGTATAATTTGGTGCTTATCAGACAGATTAGAATGAATATACCATTTGGCCTAAATGACGGAATATCGAGTAATCTTAGCATTAAGGTATATAATTGTAATAATGAGTATTATATAAGGGATGCACAGATCCCCAAGAGCAGGATTTGGATTCCCGCTCCCTGTTTTTTTAAACTACTTCTGTGGAATGTGATAAGAGTATTGTGCAATACCACCAGAGACCACTAACCCTACTCTCTCTGTTCTCAGTTCTACTCACCACTGCACGACTCAAAGGAAGAGTCCCCTGCTCCCAAGTTCTAAGCCTTAATGTTTTATCAACAGTATGTCACTGCAGACTAGATTGTTTTAATTTAATAAATAGAAATTATGTGATAATATACTTAAAGTATTTTTATTTCATTCACTTCTCAGCATGAATTCATCAATCGGTAGTATAGGTTGATTTCATAAGTACAGAATTATTAAGTAATAATAATGAGCAGAGGAATGAAAACCACAGACATTTATATCTAGATGAAAACTGACAAATTGCATTTCGGCATATTTTTTTTAAAGTCAAAGTCAAATAATAATTTATTCCATAGGTAAAACTTTTACACTTGAAAACGTTATTTGTAAGCTACTGCTTTTTAGGCTACTGCTCGTTCACTACACTGACCTCCTTGAGAAGAACGAGCAAACTAGGGATTGCTCTTTTCAAATAAACTTAAATGCTATGGAATACACTTTGAATCATAATTGTGTGGAATCTAGACTCTAGTCTTTACATACTTCTTTATCTAAAACATACTCTTCAGTTTTGTAATATGATTTTTCAATTAAAATACTTTTTATGTAAGATTTAAACTTAGGGAATGATAAACTTAATATATTCTCTGGAATCTTATTGTAAAAAGTATACAGTTCCCCATAAAAGAATCGTTTACTTTAGTTATATGAAATCGTGGTACCGTGAGTTTGAAGTTAGTTGTAACGTTAATATTATGAATGTCTTCTTTCTTAATGAAATTATGTATATTTTACGGGCATGCAAAAGATTTGAGGAAATGTACTGTGATGCCACAGTAATGATACCAGTCTCCTTCAAACTTTTCTCTCAGAGAAACTCGAGAACCTAAACGGTACACAAAACGAATCGCTCGTTTTTGCAACACGAATATGGTTTGTATATCTGCCGCTTTATCCCACATGAGAATCCCGTAGGACATTATACTATGAAAGTAGCTAAAGTAAACTAGTTTAGCAGTAGCAACATCGGTAAGCTCACGTATTCTGCGGACTGCATACGCAGCAGAGCTTAATCTGCTGGCCAAGGAAGATAACTATGTGGAAACCATTGAAGTTTACTATCTAAGGTCACTCCCAAAAAAAAAACAGCTTTATTAACCAAAGTCTAATTTTTCTCCATTTAT
>NW_020654878.1:98901-129249 GCF_003589595.1 Hyposmocoma kahamanoa | reverse complement strand
CCTCCGCGCCCTCCGCGCCCTCCGCGCCCGCCGCGTCCTCGGGCGCCGCCGGCAGCTCGGCCTGCAGCTCGCCGTCGCCGCGCTCCAGCAGCGCGATGGCCTCCCGGTGCTGCTGGAACTTCTGCTGCACGATGTTGTCGGCGCGCACGGCGTTGTCGATGATCTGCGCGTACTTGGCGGCGTTGGCGCGGAAGGCCTCGGTGAGCTTGGCGCTGTCGGTGCGCGTCCAGCGCGCGCCGAACTGGGCGCGCAGGGCGGCGTCGGCCTCCTCCTCCTCGCGCAGCATCCGCTCGGCCTCGTCCAGGATGTCCTTGTTGCGCTGCAGCAGCTCGGGCAGCTCGGCCATCAGCCGCCGCAGCTCGGGCAGGCCGCCGGCGCCGCGCACGGCCGCCGCCTTGTCGCGGATGGAGGCGGGCAGGCCGCCGCCGGCCGGCGCCTCGATGCAGGCGGGCAGCGACAGCGACGCCAGGATGCTGTTGAGCAGCTGCGTGGCCTCGCGCAGCTTGTCGATCTCGGCGTTGACGAGCTCGGTGCGGCGCGCGGCGCTGGCCTGCAGCGCCTGGTGCACGGCCAGCGGCACCAGCTGCGCGAACAGGTCGCGGCCGCCGGCCCAGCGCTCGGGCGGCGGCAGCGCCTTGGCGATGGCGGCGCGCGCCACGGGCTCCAGCTGCTGCGCCTCGGGCACGCGGTCGTGGTAGATGAAGTCGTTGTCCTTGACGGCCGCCGCCAGCTGCCGCTGCGCGCGCGCCAGCGCCTCGGCCAGCGGCGCCGGCGCGCCGGAGGACGACGCCAGCCGCGAGCACGCGCCCTTCAGCTGCTCCACGGCCAGCTGCAGCCGCGCGATCTGCTCGCCCACCGCCTGGTTGGCGCGACACGCGAGCGCCTGGTACAGCTGCGTCAGCCCGCGGAACGCCATCTGCTTCGCCGTCACCTGCCGAGCGAGCCCCGCCGTCAGCCGGCCGCCGCCGTCCCGCGGGCGGCGGGCGGCGGGGGACTCACCGTGGGAATCCAGTCTCGGTCCCAGAGCTGGCTCTGCTTCTGCAGCGAGCGCAGCGCGTCCGTGTACAGCTCCTCGCACTGCGCGCACACCTTGGCCACCATGGAGTCCTTCATCTCGTCGCGGATGCACTTGTAGGCGATGACTTCTTGAGCTTGAGCCAGCATCAGCAGCGAAAGTGCCGACAGCGTGTCGGCCGACAAGTCGGGGGTCGGCTCTTGGTGCACCGCAATCAGCACGTTAGCTTTCAAATATTCGAAGATGCCGGCCGCTTGCTGCAGCAACTTGGCGGCCAGCTTCAGCGAGTCCTCGGTGTCGAGCGGCTGCTGCGCCGCCAGCGTGCTCTGCGCCGCGGCCATATTGAATAGCACGCACACGCGTTCGTACGCCAGCGAACTCACCGCTGCACATAACCACCAGCTACTTCACGCAACATCTCACGATGGTACTGAATATCCTTAACTTAGAAAATCGTAGCAGGTTAACTGTACGGTTAATTACCTACATTATAAAAATGTGTGTGTTGCAATATTGGCTCACGCGTGGTGCGTGCCGCATTATTTCAATCAGTGCGCATCGGACACTCGAGTCGATCATTATATCATTATCAATATCAGTAAATCAGTGTATCATTTGTCTTATCATATTATATCATTCATCAATTATCATTTAGTGTAGGCTCATCCTACAAGTAATAATAATACTAATAATAATATCGTAATAATAAGTAATAATAATAATAACGCACACACTCAACAAAGCCCCGCACTAGGGAAACCCTGCATCGCCGGTGCCATGGACATACACATAGACAACCACAAATAACACCCAAACTCACGAGAGAAATAAGTGTAGGCCATACAAATCTTTCTCCCATTCCAGGCATTCCGGCATGGTAACCGTTTGGCCACAGAGGCAGTTAAAAAACTAAGTTAATTAGTTCCGGCACCAAAAAATAACCGAACGAAAACCAGGGCGTCTTGCACAGGTAAGGCTTTCATAAAAAAAGCCCGACAAATATTTGTAACTATTTTGAATTTCATACCACACACAATAAATTATTAGATTCATTAGGTCACTCAATTCAAAAGATTAATCAATTTTCAAAGGTTTCCTTAAATACACAGAGTGTAAAATCTAGATGAGTTTTTTTGAGTTTTCTTTAACAAATGAACCTACATACCTACTCATTTATGATGTTCATCATCTCTGCATAATAATACGATAGTATAGTAGAATAAAAACATATGGGGCAACTCCCGCCTGTTTGGAGCATCAATATCTACACTTCACTGGGAGCGTAGGGTTGTCACATTATTATTTTACTAATCCTACCTACAGGTTGTAAACATAATTTGAAAAAACCCTATATAATACAGAGTGTTAGTATATTGAAATAACGTTTGTCAAATGCTATATGTAAGTGTATTGATATTTTGATATTTTTAGTGCTAGTGTAATTACTATGCGTGTTATATTTATGTAACCAGAATTTAGGCTTTTCTTTCTCTCAACAATTGTCAAATTTTTGGTCATACGTAAGTAAACTTCTACTGGAATCTCCCAATGATAAATATCTAAACCTTAGTGGAATTGAATGGGAACCTTCGCCGTTTGGTGACCGTTCTTATGATCCTGTTAATTAATGTACTGACGATGAGATTTTGCTTGTTGATAAAATTAATGTTCTGAATTTGAAACAATATAACAGTATTAAATAGTATTATGGATGTATTTTAGGCCTAGTTTTGAGTGACGATATTGCTGTTGTTCGAGATAGCAGTATAGAAGCACTCGTTTCGATTGACCGCCATCACGGTGCTCTAATAATTGAACTAGATCACTCCAATGCAGCCAAGTTGAAGGACGCACCATATAAAAAGTTTTTATACAACTGCGCTGTATAAAAGGTTTTTTCTTCTAGATGCTTGAAAGAATGTGTTCATTATTTTTATATGACAACACAACGCTACGTGACAAATACATTCCGACTAATCGAATGACAGATAAGTCTCATCCAAATTGGTATTAGCCGGCCTTAATAAAAATTCTAAAGGAGAAATCGAAGTATCATCGGAAATTTACAACGTATGGAAATAGGGCTGATGAGGAGTCATTTCAGTTATTACGTAAACGAGGTAAAATTGTAGAAAAAGTTTGTTATACTAACTACATCAAGTCCGTTGAAAAATCGATTAGTGTTGACCCAAAATATTTCTGGTCCTATATAAAATCTAAATCTAATGCAATGCCATCTGTAATGAAATATTACGATCATTTGCTAGATTCTGGGGAAACTATATGTAATGCTTTTTCTTCATATTTCAATTCCACCTTTCTTACCCCAATTAACAAGGATTCTTATAAGTTGCTCGCTCCATTTGATTTATCTTTTGTCTCCACTCCTAGTGTTTCTACATATCTAATATAACAGCTAGTCCTGCTGACGTTAAAAAAAGTGACATTAGTCAATTTAAGACGCTTCAGAATCAGCGGGTCCTAACAATGTGCCTGGTAGTTTTCTAATTGGTTGTACTAAAGTCGCTCGCGTTTCCAGTTTGCCTTCTGTTTCAATTGCATTTCCACGTAGATTAAAAGAGCCCTTAGGTTCTCGCATCAGGTGTATGCGCCCCGACAGTATCGAATTTGGAATTTGTGCAAGAAGAGACGAAAATTATGTACATGCAACAGAGCATCGACAATACATCAGAAAGGAAATTCAACTTAAATAAAAATATTCAAGGTCCCCTGGTCATGCCGCCAGTACAAAAACCGTTCGCTCTACCTGCACAAACGCCTACGACTATGAATGTACCTTTTCAGCGTCGATCACTGGAAAATACTTCTAATTTTCAAATGAATAGACCTCTTCAAGGTCCCTCTCGCACTCAACAGATGTTCCGCGCCCTGCCATCTAACTATAAACTATAACCCTCAGAGCGCTGTTTTTAAAATACCACCTAGAAATCAACCCTTTAGTTCAGGCTCTAAGGGTCGTATTCCAAAACTGTACTCAATGCACAAGTCAGGATCTGATTGTGATTTCAAACACTGGAAATACGACCCTAATGGCAGGGACTTGAGTTTGATTTCGAGTGTTTGAAACCATACTCAAATCCTGACTTGAGCATTGAGTAGAGTTCTAGAATACGACCCCAAGCCTATGAGTGGCGTAAGTAATTTTCAATCTAGACAATTAATGCCTAATAGTTTCCATAATGGTCGTAATTGGACGAAATCTGGTAATCCACCACCCAGTAATTACTTCAAATCTCGTGAGTTAAATTTGAATGAGTGTTCTGGTTATGATGACTATAATTACTATCCTGAATTTTACTCTGACCCTGAAACTTACTATTATTATCCCGAGAATCCCGATTATAATGACTGTAATGTTACGACTTATGAGCGACTATCAAGCGCATAATTTGACTGAATCCGTAGACGACAACAACTGTGAACTTAATCAACCTTATCCTTCTATTTGCAATAATCCCGCGCAGGATTTTCCACCAGTACAACCTACAAAAAAGCCAAATAGAAGTTCATCTTCAAACGCAAAGACAACTTCCATTTATTCAAATCTCTAATCCCCCATTGAAGCTTCTTATTGATACTGGAGCAAACCAATCTTTCATTAACCCCGATGTAGTTCAAAATCATTACCTACATTTCAACGCGTCATGGATAATATGCTCAGAGATCTACAACATAAAGTTTGTCTAGTATATTTAGGCGATATTATCATGTTTAGTGCCTCGCTACAGGAACATATGGTCAACCTGGAAAAGCTTTTACTAGACTCCGAGAATCGAATTTTAAAATTCAAATGGACAAGTCCGAATTTTTAAGATTGGAGAATGCGTATTTTGGCCATATCTTATCTTATATTTTGGCCATGTGATCGGCAGAGACGGTAATTAAACCGAACCCCGACAAAGTAGCAGCCATAATGAAGTACCCTATTCCTAAAAGCCCTAAGGAAATTAAGCAATTCTTAGGCCTTGTAGGATACTATAGAAAATTTATCCCCGATTTTGCTCATCTCATTAAACCATTAAATCGATGTTTAAAAAAAGGAAAGAAAGTTACATTAGATAATGATTATATTAACTGTTTGAGAAATGCAAAACTCTATTGACTAACGACCCGATATTACAGTTTCCAGACTTCGACAGGGAATTCCTATTAACGTCAGACGCTTCTAATGTGGCCATAGGAGCCATACTCTCACAAGGACCCGTAGGAACAGATAAGACTGTGTGCTATGCCTCGAGAACTCTGAATGACAGTGAATGCAACTACAGTACCATAGAGAAAGAGTTGTTAGCAATTGTATGGGCTACTAAATTTTTCCTATTTGATCGCAAATTTAAGGTACTCACAGACCACAAACTACTACAATGGGTAATGAATCTAAAGGAGCCTAACTCCAGATTAACTCGGTGGAAGTTAAAACTTAGCGAGTATGACTTTACAGTAATTTACAAAAAAGATAAAAACAATACAAACGCCGACGCCCTCTCCCGAGTTGAAATACATAATGAGGAAATAAGCTCTATCGTAGTCAACCCCTCAGAAAAACCGCCATCCATTGCTAATAACTCAAGTACAGAAACAGTTCATACTAACCTAGAGCACCCAATCCTTGAAGTTCCTATTACGGATGAGCCCTTAAATAAATTTCATAGACAAATTGTTATGACTATTGTAGGTGACTTACAACGGAGACCAACGCGGACTTCCGTACAGATTTCTGAGGATGTAGTGAAAACCATCAAAGAGTAGTACGTAAAGCCTACAGTAAAGACTGCCTTATTGATAATTCCGCCTCTCGGAATGTATGACATCATACCAATAATTCAAAATAACTTTAAAAGTTCGGCTATGAATCTTGTATAATAAAAACCAAACTCGAAAACGTAAAGGAATATTTACGACAGCAGGACATTATTAAGAACTACCATGATGGAAAAACCAATCACCGTGGTATAAATGAATGTTTCCTAAGTCTTTCTAAAAGATATTTTTGGCCTAAAATGAGGGAACAGATTACTAAATTCATAAGCGAATGCACCACGTGTGGTCAGGCCAAATATGATCGAACCCCTATCAAACAAAGATTCATCATTGTACCTCCTGAAATACCATTTGAAATAGTCCATGTAGACCTATTTACAGCACAAAATGAAAAATATTTAACTATAATAGACGTTTTTTCAAAGTACGCTCTAGCCTACTATCTTCGTGACGGTACGCTCTTAGCATCATTCAAAGATTACTGCATTTATGTACTCACCACGGTCTTCCATTAACGTTAGTGACTGATAATGGAATGGACTTCACAAACCAATTATTTACCCGAATTTACCCAGCTACATAAAATACAACACAACATAGAACTTTACCTCATTCACCCAATGATAATGACAATATCGAAAGATTCCATTCCACTTTATTAGAGCATATACGTTTATTAAAACTACAGCAAAAAAAATGAGCCTGTAATAAACCTTATGCCATATGCCATTTTAACTTATAACAGTTCAGTACATAGTTTTAATAAATGCCGACCGTACGACATAATTAACGGACATCTCGACGCACGAGACCCTTCTGAATTTGACTTGACCAAACACCTACTGCAACAATATTCACAAAACCAATGAGACCAAATGAAAACCGTTTATCAAATAATAAATGAATCATCGCTAGCTGACCGTACGACTCTAATTGAAAATCGTAATAAAGACCGCGAGTCTGGGGTTGAATATGAACCCCAACAGCAGGTGTTCATTAGCAACCCTTTTGCTAGCCGCCAGAAGCTCGCACCTCGCTACACTCAAGGTACAGTCCTAGCAGACTTAGCTATTCACATTTACACGACTAAAAACGCGACCCTGTAGCTAAATCTCGATTAAAGAGATTACCTAAATCGGCTAAATTGTTACAGAATCGTTCTAACCCTGACCCGTATCACCAATGACGTCACAAGAGAAAAGACTTGAAAGTCTGGACGACGGACCTGGACTACTCCCGTTTGGACTGGGACCGACTAGACTTGTAACACACTACCATACATTTTTACAATACATCCAACTTGACAATATTGAGGATAAAATAACGACCCTACAAAACGACCTTACAGACTTTAAAACTAGACTACCGAATGATACCTATGTTCTATATGAATTACAGATTGAATATCTTTCCCTTAAACTTCAAAAAATCATAAGTCATTTAAGTAGCTTAGAACCTAAACGCAACAGGAGAGGTCATGTAGACGGCTTAGGTTCCATTATTAAGAGCATCTCAGGTAATCTCGCCTATTTAGATGCTGCTAAATGCGATGATGCCATAAAAGCTCTCCAGAATAATCAATTAAAAATTACAGATGAATTTAACAATCATATTATCAGTAAAGATTGGATGGCACAACATACTAGTATAATATCTGAAATAGTTAATAATCAAAAATAAAATTAAGTCTACATTAGAATCACTTTTGAAGGAAGATGCCTACCGAGAATCAAGTTTAATTAAATATACAAAATTTTCCTAACTGTTAACAATTATTACAGAAAATACTGACGATATTCTAGCGGAATTACTTCGGTTAGAAAATATTCTAGCTTTCACTCGTAGCTTCAGGACTCATCATTCAGTTATTCATGTGCCTACACCGGAAAAAATTATAGACAAATTAAAGTTAATTTACAGTACAGAAAACGTATTAGACTTAGAATATCGAGAATACTATGACGTAATTAAGCCGGGTTATTATTATTTTATAGGTAAAAGGTTAGTTTTAACATTCAAATTTCCAATAGCAGATAATGATAGGTACGAAATAGATTGTCCATCCTACCCAATAAGTTAAACCAATCAATTATTCCTCCATATCCCTTAATAGCAACCAGCAGGAAAGCATTCATGTACATAGAGACAGAATGTCTGAAGCTCACTAACTGGTTTGTCTGCGAAGAGAAGATGAACAACCAAGTCCGAACGCAAGCTGGTTCTATCCAGAACATATTAACTAATTAATCTGTAGATACGACCTGCAAGACGACTACAATCAGCCTATTCAAGGAACCCGTAGAGAAACTGGACGAAAGACACTACGTACTCTCCTTTCCGCGACTCACCAATGTACGTACCATATGTGGACGTGAAGATTTCAAGATCATAAGAGGCAGCTTCCTAGCTACTGTTATTGTGAATTGTATATTACGTACAGATGAATTCACTATCAAAAACACCAATGACCAAGTCGAAGGCCAACCAATGAAGATAATGAAAATTTCCATGGATGCTGCGACACAGAATTCACAACCTCTCTACTCTCTCTAACTCTATTAATCTCAAAGGACTTCATAACATACAAGAAAAAATCATGTTGCACCCTACTGTACATTTGATGCCACCTTCCGATACAGTTTACCACACTGCGATACCATTCTATGGAGTGTTATTAAGTGCACTTGCACTGGCCGTTCTCATACTTGTACGACGTTGTTACCTGAAACATGTAAAAGTACTCCAGCAACTTTTGCTCTCAAGATTCTCAAATAGTTGCTGTTCTAAGGGTGGAGGTGTTACATATAGGTAAAAGGTACCCTAAGGAACCATAAGTAAAAAGCTGAGATTGCATTAGGATATTTCAACATCGATTCCAGCATGCAGCGATCAGGCGCCGCATCAGCAATACGGAAACGTGTAACCCAGTTTATAAAATTCATTATTAATTTTATTTAATTTTTTGGCATTGTGATTCTAACATTGAACGTAAACAATTGTAATTTAGCTTAGGAATAATTCAATTAAATGTTAGTTTTCTAAAATGTTTTTGCTTTTTTTTATCCTCCGGTCGCAGCCTTTGTAATTAGTGTTGTCAATGCTGTATTCTGCTATTGTATTTTTATCAGTAGGAACTAATAATTATTAAATATAGTTTCTATTATATAGTGATGCAAGCTGTTTGTACCCTCAAAAATAATGCGTGAGAGTTTGCGAGTGTGTGCGAGTGTATGCGAGTGACTGGGAGTGCCTCCGAGTGGGTGCGAGTGTATGCATGCGAGAGCGTGTAAGTACGTGCGAGTGCGCGCGACTGAAAATTAGCACGAAAAGATTTCTAAGATTCCTTGATAATAATTAGTGGTCATAATATACAGGATGATTTTTAGTCATCGTCCAAATTTTTTCCAGTCGCTAGGTATCATTCAAAGACTCCATTTTCGAAAAAAAATTGATAGGTCTATTTTCAAAATGAAAATATTTATTCCGAAGTAATACTCGACAAAAATTGGTTACCAATTTACACTATTATTATTTACTACGACTATGCGTCGATGAATGAATGCCATACGCTAACCGCACGGATTCTCCAATCATACGCCAATCAAAGCAAAATGCCGCCACCGCCGCCGCCCGCGCCGAACGCTATTGGGGGCTGTCACTTCAGTCGTCACACGTCCGTGTAGCGCTTCGTACGTGTGTGCAACGCTATCTCGCTATTGAAAACGCATTCACGTGTCACTATGTATACAAACCGCGAGTACTTTGAAATGGTCAAGTGCTATTTTATAAGTGATGAAAGCCTAAACGGAGCCCAGAGACTATACGAGTCAGAGAGCATTCCTCGCCTTCGCAATTATGGAATAGTCCTACAGTCCCCAACCGCCAAACGTTTCTGCATGTCATACAGAGGCTTTTAGACCATGGCCAGTTTACGACGCCTTCACACGCCCAAGGACGTGGTAGGCCGCGACTGTCCGTGGAAATCGAAGACGAAATCTTCGATTTTTTCGAGAGAGATCCAAGACGAAGTACACGTGATGCAGCTCGACGGTTCAATGTTAGCCAATACGCTGTGTGGAAGCTGCTCAACACCTCTGGATTGCACCCTTATCACTTTCAAAAAGTGCAAACGCTAAATGAAGCAGACGCGCTGCCTCGTCGAGTTTTCTGCGAGTGGCTGATCGCACACCCCGATGCGGTCATTTTATGGACTGATGAAGCCCTATTCACACGTGTGGGGCTGTACAACCAACATAATGAACATTGGTGGTCGTATCGCAACCCGCACATGATAAAAGACAATTATCACCAAGTGCGTTTTAGCGCAAATGTGTGGGCCGGGATTGTCGGTGATAAAATTCTAGGGCCGTATTTTATTGAGGGGCGGCTGACCGGAGGCACCTATCTCAATATGCTACAAAGCATAGTCTCTGATTTGATGGACGACGTACCGCTATTAACCATACGTCGTTAACCATCCTGCTTTTTATTATCAGCATGACGGTGCACCGCCACATTACGCTATCGACGTGAGGAATTATTTAAATATGGAATACGGGAATCGCTGGATCGGCCGCGGGGGTCCCGTTCCATGGCCACCCAGGTCACCAGACCTCACACCCTGTGACTTTTTTTGTGGGGCGAAATTAAACGCCGCGTGTATGTGGAGGAGGCCCAAAGCCTCAACGATTTGAAACTAAAAATTGAAAGTGCATTTGCACAAGTGAAAAGTGACACTACAGTGCTGAACAAAATACAAGACAATATTCAAAAACGTGCAAGAATCTGCTTGGAGAGGAATGGTTTACATTTTGAGCAATTATTAAAATACTGTTAAAGTTGTTACGCTAAGGTAATTTTTATTTGATTTTAATTAAATGTACATAAGTTGATTCAAATTTTTTAAATTCGCCTTATTGCAAAAGGCATGGCCTGCTTTTATTTTTATACTTCTGTGTACGATACGAGTGCGGACTACATTTGTCGTAAATCGATGTTTTGTTTAAATTTATTGATATTATTATAAAATGTTTCTAGTTCACTAATAAAAAACACCACGTGCGTAGATAACAAAAGGGCGATGGGAAGATTCTTTTTTTGATTACTTGCTAAATACTAATTCGATACAATTCATCGTAGGAAGCGAACCTTTTATTTGTTTGTCTCACAAACAAAAGTAAAGATTATTTTCTTTTGTTCTCTACGCATGGTAAAATTTTTAGTGACTTTGAAATTCAATAAGTAAATTCTTCGATGGCCTTCGGTAACACAACGCTTTAAATGCGTAGAAGTTAAGTTCGGGAAACAACTTTCCTAATTAGGTGTGTTTATCTGGTGCATTATTTTTATCATTATTTTGTAATAATATCATTAAATTTTGTCAAACCTCTAAAACAATTTACTTATAAACTCCCGCTCTCGTTTTCGTGCGTTAATGTAACAAAATCTTGACTTGAATTCGAATTAATTGTCTACATTCTAAAATAACATCACAAAAGGCTTTTGTAACTTGACGGTCCTAAGCCCGTGAAAGTATGAAGGGAAAATTTATTTGCAATTTATGTATTTTATCAATGACGCGGGGGGTGGCCTAGCGCGCATATCGAGTAGGCTGTCCATACGCGCGCAATTTTTTAAAACAATTTTGCGATGGCATAATTATCTTAATTTTAGTATTGATTTACACTAAAAGGAAAATTTGCGCATGTTATATTTTCACTAAAGATCATAATATGAAAATTTGGACGATGACTAAAAATTCAAAATTTTGTAATTTTTAAATATGGCCGCCATTAAAGAGCTATTTAAATATTTTTAAAACAAAGTCCTAAGTGCCGAGGTCGCAGTCCGAGGTCCGCGGAGGGCGAAGCCAGAAGCGTCCGCACGCCTTCGTATAGAGGTAATTATATACGGAGGCGTAATAGATTACGAGTATAAGATTTCACAATTGTAAAAATGTAAGGCATACTTCCCGATGCCCGATTTCTACTAAAATGAGATACTTATTATAGCGTTGTTGTATCTCAACCATATCTGTTAGATTCCATTTTTTTGAAAGCTATGCCAAAGAGAAGTATTTAGGGGGAACAAATGCCAAAGTACTACTGAATTTCCTGTACTATGAATACCAAAACAATGATAATCCAGAATACTCAGACCAAAACCAACTTAGAAATGTTTGTTTCTTAAATTGGCCCAAATCGGGAATCGATCTCCTCATCAAGCGCCCATAGTACTAACTGCTGTGCCACCAAAGAGCATGAGCACACCCCGTAAACTGAACCCAAACATGCGCCGCAGGCCGAGCCCGACCCCACCGTAGGTGAGGTGCAGCGCTCGTATTTTATATGGAGTTACCATACTTGTTCTTATTCTACTATGCTAATATCCTGTATTATGTACTTATCCAAAATATTACTGAATGTTGCATGAACATACTGAGAGTAATCCGGCCACCGAAAAGAGACCCGCGGTCAAAGGCATCTTTCCACTTGAAAGGGATCTGGACCTCCTGCGGTGGCACCTTACTTTCCAGCGACACCAGCTGGTCATAGTAGCTGCAAAATGTTTCATGTATTTATTCAAAGTATTCATGATTGTGACAAACAAGGAGGTATTGTGTACAACAGTGTCTCCTTCTTTATTGTCCCTACTTGCAAAAAAAAAACAACTCATTGGTACTGAGTGTATGGAACCAATTAATGTTTCCAGTAGGGCTAGCACGACAGGGCATGACTTGCGCGAGAGCGACATAATTGTTCATAAAAAAACTACATAACATAATTTTCAATGAGACACTCTGACTCTAATTGAATTATTTTTATATACTATTAATCGTACTATTTACATCAAACATACAAATCCCTGAATGGCCTAGGAATATCTAGATAGACACAGATCAAGGTTCTGATCTACATATTAAATAACTAAGCTATCTACTAAATGATGAAGGAGAATCAATCAATAAAGTATTACTCCAACAAGTGAAAGCATTTTTAGCAGAAACAACTTCAACAATTAATTTATAAAAATATTTTCTCTAACTGTTCACTTTGCCATTAATCCCTTTAGGCTTGAACGGTGAAGTTTTAATTTTGATCTGGTAGGTGAAGTTAAAGAATTCTGAAATCTTATCTCTAAGCATTATGTTAGAGATCTTTATATTATCTTTGTATATAACTTTTTTCTTACAGATTCCAAAAATATAAGTACAATCCGATCAGCTGCTGCCTGGTGGACCTCCACATAAGCCTAAACAATGTCTTGTATCATCGCTAATTTCTAGTATAAGGTTCGCCGCCAAACCGCGATGACATCATTTGTTTATTGCTTCACTTGCCATTGTCACGCGCAGTTCCTATTACAGGTTGGAGACCACGAGACGAGCCTACAAAGAAGTCGCGCGCCGAAGCCTGCGTTGACTCAGACGCGTCGAGCAATTTGCGACCATGACTCATAAACGAGACAGCGGAGCCGTTTACCTGTAGATCATATCGAGAGAAGTCTTGTCGAAGATCTTCCAGATCGCGTTGGACCGCATCCGCGCGAGCTCTGCCAGCGCTTCATTGTAGTCATCCGCGCCACCGGCGCCGCTGTACGTGGCCTGGATTAGGTTCCGCAGCGGTTTCACGATATCTACATCCGTGGATTTTTTTAACGGTACCGACAACAACTCAGCCATTTCTGCAATTGTTACTATGAAACTGACAACTAAATTGACAATGACAAGGATTTTTCGCACACAGCTGACATTGACAGTTGAAGCCACAGATAAGAAAGGCTTATTCTGTGCGTCTTCCGCTTAGAGGATGGAAAAAAATCTTCCGGCGCGAGAGTACTGACAAGTAAATTTCAAAAAAATTGAACAACCTTGTTACACTGGAATTTACACTTCGAGCGTCGGACTGAAGCATGACAAAATGATCTTGAATCGATATCGTTGCCTCGAATTCATATAACTTTAGCCGATATGCCCCAGAGATCTTCGTCTTTTTAACATGTATACATTTAAAAGCTTTAATGATGCCTTGTGAATTAACATAATGAAAATGAAATACACTGCCACAAACTTCAACATTTTTCTTTAGGAGATCAATAGCAAGAGAAGGAACGGAATTTAATGATTCTGTAGTGTTCACGGCGATTTCCGAAAAGAACGATTCAAAAACTTGGGCTACCAGCTCATCTTTAGATTTAATAAGCTTGCCGTCTAATTCAAGAACTATAATATCTCTATAGTGTTGTTTAACTCTGTCTGACTCTTTATGTGTTATACTCCAAGTATATAATTTTAGATTTATTTTTCGATTGTATAATTTTATAGCTATGAAACTTAACCTAAGCAGCTACTCATAAGTACTTTTAAAAATTTTTAACACATACTATACTCAGATAACAAAACATAAGCAGATGGATGGAGCGCGCCGAACACGAAAGTGAAGCCATCAAAGCAAATACAAATACAAATCAAAAGCGAATACCAACTCGCGTCAAACATCTTTCTAAGCTCAGCGTTGCAATATTTGCACGTCACGAGTGATTAGTTATTGTATGTTTAGAAATGTCGTCTTATGTCTTTAAACATTGTAAAAGATGCCCCCTCCCCCAAAAAAAAAGATAGAATATCTATAATATTAACAATAATAATAATAACGCACACACTGAACATAGCCACGCACTAGGGATACCCTATTCACAGGGAACTATTGTTAATTTAACTATTTTGTAATTTATTCACCCGTTATTTTTTTCGATTCACTCGGAACCACAGAGTACAAAACAATAGGCAGATGGAGCATACGCAATAAAAGAAGTGAAGCCACTTTTTATTTATTGTGTGCGTAACAACTATGAGGGACAATGTATGGACATGCGCATTTGTGTACGTGTAAGATTGCCGGATGCTGCAAAAAAGCTCCCGCCTTTTTTTCTGTTGCTTTCTATAATACTGTTACAAATAGGAAATGTTATTTTGCACTGTAAGTACTTAAGTGGCATTACGATATCAAACAAATTATATGCAATATAAGTTAATATTTAATTGTTATTATTTGATTTACATCACACAAAGAAAATATATTTTAATACAGTTGTTCAAAACGTGGTATTTTTCGCACTACAAATCGTGCGGAAAGTTGGATTTCTCGCACTAGTGCTTTTTACTTTTCCAGTTTTTTTTAAATTTACTGTTGTTTTAAGTCTTAAACGTAGAACTAAAGAAGTTGTATATTTATTTAATATGTATGTGCTTTGTGACGTACATAAGTCATTCGTCATTAAAACTTATATTTATTTACAAATACTATATAATGAACGTATCGAGTGGAGGTCCACAGTCTCTGCCTACCCCTGAATGGGTGACAGGCGAGATTTGTATGTATATATTTATTTGTTCTATGTATTACAGATAAATTGTATCTCACTACCGTGCACGGGTTCCTAAAGAAGTTTAAACAAAAGTACCAGGACTTCATAATAAGAAAAGTGGTTACAGACCGATATTACAGAAAATAAACAAAAACAGCACGTTAGAACTAGATTTCTATAGACTTTTAACTAATGGTTGCAGTGGTTGTATTTCATTATTTTAATTTACTAGCAGAAAATGAGTTTTGTTTAAATACTGTTTTATTTTACTTTCAATGTAGTTTTTTCGCAAATGTATTAAAAAAACGTCGTTTGATACACGTGCGGATTTGTCATTTTCACTTGTCTCGCGCCTTGACCTCGAGACTCGTGAATAATGACTAACTTTCCGCACTTATATCAAAAATAACTATTATTAAGATATTTTAAATTGGAAAACTTTGATAGTTCAAAATATTTATTACAATCACAGTTATACAATATCTTAATAACTTTTATTTTGTAAACATTTTTTATAATACTACCGTTTCGTGTCGAGCATTATATCATGTTATATCGAGCATTTTATCATGTTATTTTTGTTATGTTTATAGTTGTTTTTGATATGCAGCGCAATCTCGCCTTCAAATACTTTTCTATTAAAATTTGTATTAAATTAACTTTGTAATCAATTCCATAGCATTGACAAAAATTGTTTGGTTCCCAATGAAACTCTTTAGGACTTGTGAAGTCATTACATACATTATAATATTTTTTTTAATTTTATTGACACGTTTTCTTATAAACACACTCTATGACATGTGCGCATAACAATGAAAGTTCTCTGTATCTATAGGGCTAAAATTTTAGCTGTTTTTGAACATTTTCTTTGATGTAGTTACATAACCGCGATTAGATATTGTCACTAATTTCAGGCTTCTTACCACGGTATGACTTTTTTTTATTTTCCCGATGTTTCGGAACGGTTGCACGCTCCATGGTCACGGGTTGAAAATCTGTATAGATTAGCGATTGGTTTGAGAATAATTTGGGTAAATCTGAGTTACCTAAAAACAATTTTGGATAGCAGTAGTTGGACCATTCTGTGTGTATATGCATGTATTATTTCATTTCTATACAAAAGTATATGAATTATTCGATGCTCCTATCACCCATTATTATTATTATTAGGGTGGCTTTATTCAGGGCCTATGCATCCCCTCATCACTGCGACCATTGACTCATCTATAGTGATCGCCACTAATTACAGTGCAGAGCCAAGGCCGACAGCATTGAAAAACTGAACGACATCACTGGCTCCGACAGATTTAATGTCCTCTGGTTGTGGCATGTGCCTTCCCAGTACGAAACTTCGTACGCTCATCAGGGGGTAGCATTGGGTGAGTAGGTGAACAGGAGTTTCATCTTCCGTGTGGCAGAATCTACATTCTCTATTTTCTCTCTGCCCAATATTTGACATGTGCTTGTTTAAGCCACAATGCCCTGTTAAGGCTCTAGTGAGCATTCTTATGCCATTTCTGTCCAATGACAGAGTTTCTCTACGGTGTTTGGCACTGTAGGCAGATATCAGGACTTTTGAATGCTCAAGACCCTTGTTCTGTAGCCACACTTCTCGGGAGACGTGTGTGCTCTCATTTAGCAGAATGAGCTTTACCAGACTGTATACTATCCCTATGAAGGGTTCGGGTCCAATAAAGGTTTTCCTAGCATCAGCCTTTGCCAGTTCATCCGCTGATTCATTATCCTCAGAGTGGCCTGGAACCCAGCGCAGTACCACTGTATTACTTTCCCCGAGAGTGTTCAGTATATTTACACAGTTCTCTACAATCCTCGATGTTTGGGTGACTGAGGCTAGTGCATGTAGAGCCGCTTGACTATCTGAGTTTATGTAAATATGGTTGTCAACGCAGCCTCTCTTCAGGTTCAAATCCGCACACGTGTATACCACAGCCTACGTTGGGTCCCAATTTGGACCCATCGGTATACCATAGAAGGCTACCGTCGATCCAGGTGAGACTGTTAGTTTCCCAGTCCTCCCTAGTTGGAAATTCTACCTGGTAGATTTTTTTAAAGTTTTGTTTGGGAAGCATGACATCAGAAGTCATTCCCAGAACAGAGTGTTCCAGAATTGAGTCTTGGACTGATCTCAATGTCTGGGAGAGCCATCTACTCCTTAACCTAGTGGTAAGCCTGTACATGCTGGTACTGGCCTCCCCCTGTATGAATAAATGCAGAGGAGTCAGGTTCAGCAATCCATTTAGGGCTGCCCCAGGTGTAGTGGACACGGCTCCCGTTGCTAGCAGGTACGCGATGCGCTGTAGACTGCCCAATTGTGGTTGTTTGGCTGACTTTAGCACTCTAAGCAACAGAGGCGTAAGTCACTATGGGCCTCACAATTGCCTTATATAACCAGAGAGTCATCTTTGGTTTTCGACCCCAACGCTGTCCCGTATGGCGGGCTACAGGTACCTAAGGGCATCTTGGCCTTGTTGATCGTGTTAGCTATATGGTGGTTCCACCTTAGGGTTTGATCTAGAGTTATCCCTAGATATTTGACTTCTGCGGAAAAGTCCATAGCCCTGCCACCAAGAATTGGTTCCACTAGTTTGTCTAGTTTCCGTTTCCTGGTGAAGGGGACAATGGTTGTCTTTTCCGCATTGATTGATAATTCGTTATCTCGACACCACGCGGAAATGGTGTCAAGTGCTCTTTGCATAAGTAATGATATAGCACTTTGGCAGTGCCCTCGAACTGTGATCACCAGGCATATCCCTGAGCGTCAATATTCAATTCAGCCAACCTATACAGGAGCTGATCCACAGCAAGAGTCCACAGGAGAAGAGAAATTACTTCAATTACATTACAACCGGGGCCCCAACCGGGCCCCCTAACCGGGCCCCCAACCGGGTCCCCAACCGGGGCCCCAACCGGGGCTTCCAACCGGAACCAACTTTTTTTTACACTAACTTTTGTTACTAGATCAAGACAAGAAATTCTGGACATTACTTTCTCTACGGCTTGGCTAGCCGGACTTATAACCGGCTGGCATGTTAGTGACGATACGTCGTTGTCCGGGGCCCAACCGGGGCCCCCAACTGGGGCTTCCAACCGGGCCCCAACTGGCACCCTAACCGGGCCCCCAACCGGGGCCCCCAACCGGGACTAACTGACCCCCATATGCCCTATAAATTTATCATAATTGTCAGTTTTAATTGTTAATTGTTAATCAAAACATTGAAAAGATTGAAAATTGATTAATTGTTAATTGTAGATATTTGCGATTAACGATTGATCAATCAACCGCAATTAACAATTGATTAATTGTTAATTGCGGTTCTCGCAACTAACAATTGATCAATCGTTAATTGCTGTTTCGCAATTAACAATTAATCAATTGTCAATCTTTAATTGCCAGAACAATTAAATTTTGCCCAACACTGAGGACACCCTTGTAGATACTGCCCTAGTCTGTCCCTATAGATGTCTCAGGCCGTGTCCCTTGGATTCCTAAATGTAGTGGGGTGGCAGGCTTTCCCTGCTCCCAGATCAAATTTTATGTGTTTGTGATCCGACAACGACGTATCGTCACTAACATGCCAGCCGGTTATAAGTCCGGCTAGCCAAGCCGTAGAGAAAGTAATGTCCAGAATTTCTTGTCTTGATCTAGTAACAAAAGTTGGTGTACATCCTTCGTTATTAAGATACAGGCAATTTCATAGGATAAAGTCATATAGTAACTCACCTCTGTTATTGATGCGTGAGCTCCCCTAAGCCGTGTGGTGAGCGTTGGCATCACATCCCACCAGAAGTTCTGCTTTGTGTTTCCGGGCGTATTCTGCCAGTCGTGTCAGATCTTCCGTGGGTTAGTTCTTTTCTCCAGGTATATAGGCTGAGCATACGATTATCTTGGCCTGAGTGCTACTTCGGGGAAAGAGTTACGCCGCTACAAAGTCATCAGTACAGAACTCTGGAACAGGCATAAGGTTAATGTATTTGTTATAAACAATGCAGGCTCTGAGTCTACTTCCACAGGTGTTGTAAATCAACTTACCAGCGGCATTAAGTACCATTATGTTTGTGTGGTTAACTCAGGGTTCCTGAATGAGGGCGATATCCACGTTGCCTTTCGCGAAGCAACACTACACCACAGCCGTTGCAGCCACAGCATGGTGGAGGTTTGCTTGGAGAACCCTCACCCTATCCCCCGTGGGCGCCATCTAGCGGGGATTGAAGCCCCGGCCGCGATGCTGCCCCCGATTGCTACGAGAAGGACGAGGCCGTCCTCGTGAGCCTCGCGGGTTGGCAGCCCCACGCCCTTGCACTCCTCCACGTGCCGAACTGCGGCCACGTGGGTTCGGTGCCGAAAACCACCGTCGTGTATCCCTCAGGCCGTCACTTAGTACCATTACTGTGGCAGTTTTTGGTCGAGCCGCCCCACTGGCACTTGTCGATGGCTGCGCTATTTGCACTACACCCGGGACAGCGGGTGCTGTCCGAGAGTGCCCAGCCTTCCGTCCCCGATTCTTCTGGGGCGATGCATCCAGAGTCGCAGACGTGGCAGCCCCGTCGCGTTTCCCCTGGTCTGTGGAAGACGGGCCAGGCGCAAACAACTGCACAGAGGCTACAAGCACCGATTCCTCGAGCGAACTTGTAACCGACACTGGTTTCGAGACCAGGATACCCCGCGCAGTGTCGTCACTGAACGTACTTTCCGGACACCCCTTGATCCTAAACATGCAGATGACACTGCGATAGTTTTCTCAGGAGATACTTGGGAAGAAGTACACACACTTACAGAAACTGGATTGGCCAAGATTTCTGGATGGTTGGATATGAACCTTTTAACTTTAAATACTGTTAAAACGAACTATATATGTTTCTCTTTTAGAAATTCGTCGCAACCAGTTGATGGTTTTGAAATTAAAATTCATAGTTGTGATAGACACGACACACAAACATGCAGTTGTCCTTCTATCAACAAAATTGATAAAGTTAAATATCTCGGTGTTATTGTTGATCAGAAATTGTCTTGGTATTCACAACTAGACTTAATATCGAGTAGGATAAGAAAGCTTGTTTGGGTTTTCAAAACTTTGCGACATGTCGCAACAAGGGATTTGCTAAATAAAACATACATTGCCCTTGTGCAATCTGTTATTGTTTATTGTATTCCAATTTGGGGAGGTGCATCGAAAACTAAATTCTTGGATCTTGAGAGAGCTCAGAGATCATTACTGAAAGTTATGCATTTTAAGCCATATAGATTTCCCACTACAGAACTTTATAATCATAGTAACGTACTTTCAGTAAGGAAACTATACATATTGCATGTGGTTGGTAAACTCCATAGGTCATTGAAATTTGACCAAAGGTTGCAAAATAAAAGAAGAAATGATGTAGTGGCTCCTTCTCAATTAACCAATTCGTACTTTGCAGGAAAACATTATGATAAACAATCTGCCTATATTTATAATAAAATAAACAGAATATTAAAAATATATTCTATGCAATATTACGACTGTAGAAGTGCGATGATAAAATGGCTGAAATTGTTAAACTATGACGAAACTGAGGATCTACTAAATGTACCTGCTTAATTCGTGGTGTTGACTTTCACAAATACTGTTTGTTGCTCACGTGTACGTATACTCAATTCTCAACTTCAACCATTGCTAATACTCTCATCTCACACACATTCACTCACACTTACACTTATACACACTCACTTACATACATACACCTTTTTACATTATATATATACCTAATATCCTAATTTTAAGTAAATAAATTGTACATGTTTAAATATTTAATATCTGGTCATACATAGTTTTGTAATGTGGAGGAGCGACATTCCTATCACAAGTATATTTTTACTTAAAAGGAGTGTCAAACCCAGAACAATGAAAACCCATGTATAAGTTGATGAAAATAAACATTTTTAATTTTTTAATTTTTTTTTTAATTTAATGGATAATTATTTACACATAGTACAGTATAATATACAGAGTTTACAGAGCACAAAAACACAATTACAAAAGTTGCTTTTATATGAACAAATTGATATTTGTTTGCTTAACGAAACCTGGCTGAATGATAAATCGAATATTCCCAACTTTCCAAATTATAATTTTCATTACAAACATTCTGAAAACAAACACAATGGTGTCGGTATTTTATTTAAACATGGTTTGAAATACACTTTTTTAAATACAAATTTTTATGAATCCATCCAAATCATAGCTATAACTCTAAAAACTCAGTTGGGTGATGTGTCTATTATCTGTGTATACTGTCCTCCCAATAGTAGTCGATTTGATAGTAACAAATTAAAAAACATTATAAATAATATTCCTAAGCCATGCATAATCATGGGCGACTTTAAAGCACATCACATACTTTTTGGTTGTCATAGTAACAACAATAGAGGCAATAGTTTGTATAATTTAATAGATGAATTGGATTTATGCATTTCAAATGTAGCACACCAACTACATGTCCATATCCTAATAGACAAGCTTCTGCAATAGATTTAACTCATTTGTGTGAATGTCAGGTCCAGGATGATCCCATGGGCAGCTACCATTACCCATTATCTCTTCATGTGAACATCCCAACCATCGTTGTATGAAATTAATTCTGTTGAAGAAAAATTCATTTATAATAACGCCAATTGGTCGGAATTCTACGAATTGTCTAAAACATGTTTTTCTGGTTTCAACCTTAAAGATGATGATTCACTAGAGCTTTATAACGGTTTTGTCAATATTTTAAATGATTTGAGAGAAAAGACTATACCCAAAAGAATAGGAAATCCCAATAAGACAATTCGTAGAAAACCAGCTGTTTGGTGGAGTGAAAAATGTGAGGATGTAGTTAAAAAATCGAAAGAAGCATTAAAGCAATATAAATTTAGTCCATCTATAGCTAATTTTATTCAATACAAGAAAATGGATGCTCATAAGAAAAGAATGTTATAGAGGAAAGTAGACTCTTGGGAAAATCTGTGCAGTAGCTTCAACAGACCATCACCGGTTTCTAGAATTTGGAGTAATATTAAACGATTCAAAAGAATAGGCAACAGTAATCATACTAGACACTTTGATGATGAATGGGTTCCAAGCTTTTTAGAAAACTTATTAGACGCTACAAAATTTAATACAGATGGACTTTTTAGTATGTTTAATAATGCAGAAGTAAATATTGTAAATTTCTTTTTTAATCAACCATATTCTTTGAACGTACGAAAGAAATCATCGGAGACCAGAAAATACAGTACACCGGGACTTGATAATATTCCATATATTATGATCAAAAAGTTACATGCAAATGCACAAAATATACTTCTGCACATTTATAATAGATTGTGGTGTGACCTCATATAATATAATAAATATAATATAAAATAATAAATAAACCTATTAATACTGCCTCCTCTTACAGACCTATTATCATCTTGTTTAGGAAAATGATTTGAAATTATGTTGAAGCTACGTCTTGACAATTATACAGAAAGTAATAACCGAATTCCTCCTATTCAACATGGCTTTAGAAAAGGCAAAAGTTGCTCTGAAAGCTTTATATCATTAATACATGATATTAAACAAGTAAAACTAAGTCACTCTAACATGGTTTGTATTTCCCTTGATGTTAAGGGTGCATTTGATAATATAAATATAGAACAATTGATTCAAGCATTATATGATATTGGAGTGCCAAGCAAAATCTTGTAATGGTTATTTAAGTTTTTGAGTCAAAGAATAGTTTTTGTACAACACAATAATAAGCTACATGGACCCAAAACTGCCAATAAGGGAACAATGCATGGAGCTACTCTTTCTCCGTTTCTATACAATTTATATTCTTCAGAAATTTTAAAACATGTACATTTTCTGTTTTTGTGACCTCCACATCACAACATTACCAAACACTTCAATAACTATTCCGCTCGTGGACTTTCTATCCTGTATATCAACTGCCCAATCAGCATCTACATATGCATTCATTACTTTATCAAAAGTTGTTCCATAAACTAATTTTAGGTTTCTTGTGTGATATAAGTATTTCTGTACTCGCAAATCATATTTATAATGAGTTTCGTTATAACTGTTTTGAACTCTGCTTAGATAGTTTACTGAGTAAGCTACGTCTGGTCGTGTTCCATTTGCCACATACAAAAGCGCTCCAATTAAATTACTATATTGTAATTTTTCATTTACTTCTTGTGCAGGCTCCAATTTTAAATTTATTTCCATAGGTGTAACAATTGGTTTTGAATAAGTAATTTTGTACTTCTCAGCTAAACTCTCAATGTATTTATCTTGGCTTAAATACATTTTCTTTTCTTTGGGTTTGTAATCAACGTTGACACCTAAATATTATTTTACACATCCTAAATCCTTCATACGAAAACGATCGCCAACAATTCTTTAACTTTCGTAATACTCGTTTTTTCTTCGCCTAAGATCGTCTACGTATAAAATTATATATATATTCTCGCCATTTATACGTCCTGTATACAGACAGTAGTCATACGCAGATCTTTTGAACCACTTTGAGCCACTGGTGAATATATTTCTTTATTTTCTTCATACATCTGTTGAAAACCCTTAGCCACAAATCTCGTTTTATATATACCACTTGATTTAATCGTATAAATCCATTTAACTTCAATAATTTTTCTGTCTATTGGTGCATCTACTATCTACCAAGTTCTATTTCTTTCCAAACTGTTTATCTCTGTCTGTATAGCCCTTTGCCATTTAACAGATTCAGAACAAGCTATTGCCTCTTCATAGTTTTCAGGGACATTTGCATTACATATATTTACATAAACAACAGTCTATATCTCTCGGGCATCTTTTTGGTTCATTGGGGTCTTCCATATACAACTAATTCCTGTTCAAATGAAAATTCGTTTTCATTATTTCTTTCGTTGCCTATCTTTGTTATATTAGTAGTCTCCGTGTCTTGCGCTGGTTCAGTATAATTATTATCAACTTCTCTTTTCTTCTCTTCTAGATGTTTTATCCACAAATCGTACGTGCCTGCTTGTAACTAATCTATTTTCAACTAAGATTTTGTATCCTGTATCTGTATAACCAACTAGAATACCTTTTACTGCCTTTGGATTAAATTTTTAATTTCGTCTTTGTTCAGAAATTCTCACAAATACTTTACTTCCAATTATTCTCATGTTTGATACATCTGGTCTTCTTCCAGTAAATATTTAATATGGTGTCTTTTTAATCCCTGTATTGGTTAACGATCTATTTCCTATATATGCTGCTGTCTCTACACATATTGGCCAGTATTCTTTTTCAATTTTTGCTTCTGATAATAAACATCTAGATCTGTCCATTACTGATCTATTAAATCTTTTTGCTACTCCGTTTAATTCATGTGTGGGTGGACATGGATTTATGTATATCCCTCTTTCTTTAGCCAATCTGTACGTATCTTTATTGATGTATTCTCTTCCATTATCACATCGCAGCTCTTTTATTCTTTTCCCAGTCGCATTTTCAGCAAAATTCATGCATTCCAAGAAACATTCCAACACTTCACTTTTGTATTTAATGCAAAAAAATTTAGCAATCCTACTATAGTCATCGATAAAAGATACAAAATAGCATTCACCATCAATACCTGTGGGATTTAATGGACCATTTACGTCAGTAAGAACTATTTCTAAAATTTCATTCGCTCGTCGTCGATTGTTCTTAAAAGGTAAGTTAAACATCTTATTCTGTGAGCAAATTTCACACTGTATATAATCATGTGCAATAATTTTTGATCACATAACTTTTTAAAATTTATAAAATTGGTGTGCCCAAGAACTCTGTGCCATTTTTCCTTCTCTGACATTTTACAAGTTGTGTGTGATTTTACAAATTGTTACCTACTTTACCATTCAATAAGTATAATTTTTTTTTCTCTGCAACCGCTACTAAAACATTATTAAGCCCATCAATTTTGGCCCCATACCAATCTAATATTATACAATTATTATAGTTAACATTGGAAGACACACTTAATAGATTTTGCTTCATACCTGGTACATAATAAACATTTGTAATGTTTGTTTCGAGCCATTTACCTTTTACACAAAAATGCATCAAAACATTTCCTAATTTACTCGCTTTCAAAGGAAAACCATCTCCTACCTTAATGTCGACTGGACAATCTAAACCTTTAAAATCTGAAAAATACTTATCATTATATTTATAATGTGATCAGAACAGCCACTATCTAGTAACCATGTCAAATTTTCAGTGTTACTACAATCTTCATTCACCGGATCTCTCTCAGAAGACATCACTTCAACATTAAATGTCGATCCTTTCCCAGTATACTCCTCACCTGTGTTTAAATAGCATTCTCGAGTCATACCTTGGGTTTTATTTATGCCTCGAATATAACGTTTTCCTCGGAAGTTACTTTGTCATCTGTAATTTTGACCTCTCCAGTTATGATATCCTCGTATGTTACTGTTCCCTCTAAATTTATAATTTCCGCGCCAATTCGGAACAAATATTTCATTTCTCGGGCAGTCTTTTTGGCAGTGGCCCGGTTGATTACACTTATAACAGTTTCCTATTTGTAATGTCGACATTTTTTTGCGAATATTCAGAGATTCCATTTCTTTCACATCACTCTCTTCTCTTCCTTTTGTCTGTATAGCAGAAGCAATTTAGCCTTAATATATTCTACCAGTGCATCAACAATGTCAACTATATGTGAGCATCTGGGTGGAAGACCCAATAGTAAATAGTTAAATTCGTCTTCTTCGGTCATTTTCGCTCCGGCATTTTTTAATTCGTTTATATTCTTCTCGAACAAATTTGAAAATTCGACTGGATTGTCATCAACCGCAATTTTTAATTTTAGCAATTTTCTTTTGCACAGCAATTTGCTTCGTAAATAGTATGAAAAGGGAATATTTAAAATAACTAAATACTGGATATAACTTCTTGACTTTAATTATTACGAACGTATAATGATTACAATCGTCACCTTAGAATTTTTAGTAATAATCTGTGTGCAGCACGTGCCGTTCCCCGCTTTTAAGCCCTCTCGATATCAATCAGGTTACCCCACCAAGCGAGAAACATCCCGCGTATAATAAGCACAACTTCCGTTTCATAATCTTATTTAATTATGTATTTTGCTAAACAGTACGAGTACAATCACTGTATAGCAAAATACACAAATTTATACAAACGAGTTACTACTACTATGTACAATTTTTAGAGATATCTTGTAAATGCTAATACAATCAAGAAACAGCACGCGGTACAATGGTCACAACTTCCGTTTCCGAATCTCATAATTATGTATTTTGCTAAATAGTAGAATTACTGCATAGCAAAGTACTCAAATCTACGCAAATGAATTACTACTATTTATGTACAACATTACAAAGATATTTTGTAAATGATAGTATAATCGCGAAACATCACAAGGTATAATAATCACAACTTCCGGTGCCGAATCTAATTTAATTATGTATTTTGCTATGGTACACAATATTACTGTACAGCAAAATACTCAAATGTACGCAAACAAATTACTAATATTAATGCACAACATTATAAAGATATTTTCACCTCAGCAGCTCGAACAAGGCTATTTTGCTGTGTGAAATCAGTGAGCAAAATCTTATTTTGCTCACTCCGTGAGAAAAAGTAGCTTTTTGCTTTTTAAGTGGAGACTTGTCATTTAATGCGAAGGGGTCTAATACAAATTCGACTTTACGGTGCGGGAAGGGTCACAATCCAGCTCAACTCATAATGAAACCTCGACCACTACTCAAGTAGCAAACACTACGACGATTACTGTTCCAAATAAAACAGTAACTTTTAATCTACAGAATTGTACAAACTTCACGTTCCACTTTTAATTTTTTGTAAATTCTGTATTTTTGTAAATATACAATGATGCATTTGCTTTCATGACGTGTTTTTATTACTTGTCCCTTTAGTATATATATATGTTCTCGCTGCTGAGGTGAAAAGTTGTATGTATCACGCGAGAGCAAAGTTATTTTGCAGCTCGTATTTTTGAGTCCCTCGCTTCGCTCAAGATTCTAATTCTGAATCACTCGCTACGCTCGTGATTCAACTATAGAATCTTTCGCTTGCTCAGGACTCAAAAACAGCACTCGCACCAAAAAACGACTTTGCTCTCTTGTTGAACAAATAACTATTTCGGAATGCTAACAATAGTATCAAACTTTTGTATCATTTTAGCAGCTTTATCTTCAGGTATTATTATTTCCAATTGCGTGTCGCTTACGCCGTTAACAATATAATTTTTCGCTTTTAGCTCCATTTTAACCCAATCAATGTTTCAAATATTTTCTGGTTTATTCTCTGTTGTGAGGACCTCGTAACAACCTTTCATCTCCAAACGTAATTTCAATCTACATATTATTTCCTTCGAATATTTGTATAGAAAATTCTGTTTCTTTTGACTTTTTATTTTTCAAAATTTCTTACATTTCTTTGTAAAATAGTTTATTGTGGTAAGTCCGCAAATAAAACATAATTTTTCTTGAACTACATCTTTAACTATTAATATCTTAAACCACGCTTTGCTACCATGTTAAAATAATACGTTACATTTCTAAATAATCAAATTCAAATTAACCACCACCATTCACAATCCCCAAAGACAAATAACAAAAAACTAGAACATAAAGTAAATCTCATTTCTTAAAAACTTCGGAACTTAGCCTTTTGAGAAACTAAATCATATTTCCAACAAAAAACACTTAAAGATTTAAATTACTTTATATTACGAAAAAAAAGTACTCCGCGGAGACCGCGTATGAAATCGCTATTTGAGTAAAATGCACGTGCACCTCACGTTAAACGAAAAGTACTTTAAAAATTTGCTTTCTAAAACAAGCACATAAGCACGCTTTTCAATTTTAAGCGTAAGCGTTGGTTAGTTCAATAATCAACAATTTGATTTTTACAACGTGCTTGTTTATGTTTCAAGACCAACCATCTATTTTTCTAAACAAATTAATTCGTCAAGGTGAATAATAATTTTATAAATAAAGATAAAACTCGTGTTTTACTGCCTCCGTGGCCGAACGGTTACCATGCCGGACTGCCACGCAGGGGTCCCAGGTTCGATTCCCAGCTGGGAGAAAGATTTGTATGGCCTACATTTATTTCTCTCGTGAGTTTGGGTGTAATTTGTGGTTGTCTATGTATGTGTCCATAGCACCCGCGACCCAGGGTTTCCCTAGTGCGGGGCTTTGTTGAGTGTGTGCGTGTGTGCGTTATTAACGCTTAAATCCTTTAGTGGTCCACTCTCAGATTACAAAACAATAGGCAGATGGAGTATACGCAACAAACGAAGTGAAGCCGCTTTTCATTTATTGTTTGCGTAACAAGTAGGAAGGGCGCTGTAGGGACATGCGCATTTGTGTGCGTGTAAGATTGCCGGATGCTGCGAAAAAACTCTCGCATTTTTTTCTGTTGCTTTCTATAATACTGTTACAAACTGGAAATGTTATTTTGCAATATAGGTACTTCAGTGGTATTAGGATATTAACAAATTATATGCAATATAAGTTGCGACGCTGTGCTTAGTGTTGACGCGAGTTTGTATTTGCTTGTGACTTTGTATTTGCTTTGGTCTCAGATTACAAAACAATAGGCAGAAGGAGCGCGCCAAACATGAAGGTGAAGCCACCAAATGAGTTTCCTTATATTAGGTAAATATGCACGAGTGATAGGAGCATCGAATAATTTATGCTTTTGTATAGTAATTAAATAATGCATGCGTGTACACACAAAATGGTCCAAATACAGCGATCCAAAATTGTTTTTTAGGTATCTCAAGATTTACCTAAATTATTCTCAAACCAATCTCTAATCGCCATAATGTAGCTACATAAAAGAAAATGTTCAAACAGCTAAAATTTTAGACTTATAGATACAGAGAACTTTCATTGTTATGTGCACATGTCATAAACAGAGTTATCTTGTAAGAAAAGGTAGCAATAATAAAAAAAATGATTATTAATGTATGTATGTACATGACTTCACAGGTTCTAAATAGTGTCATTGGGAATTAGAACATAATCGTCAAAACTATGGAATTGATTACAATGTTAATTTAATAAAAAATTTTATAGACACGTTGATGGTGAGACTGCGCTACATAACAAAATTAGAAACGAATGCTCGATGTATAGACGCGAAACGGTAGTATTATAAAAAATGTGCACAAAATAAAGTTATTAAGGCATTGTGTAACTGTGATTGTAATAAATATTTTGAACTATCAAAGTTTTCCAATTTAAAATATCTTAATAAAATATTTTCTTTGTGTGATGTAAATATATAATATTATTAAATATATTTAATAAAATAATAACAATTAAACATTAACTTATATTTCATATAATTTGTTTGATATCCTAATACCACTTTTAAGTACCTATACTACAAAATAACAAGTTTGTAACAGTATTACAGAAAGCAAGAAAAAAATGGGGGAGTTTTATCGCAGCATCTGGCAATTTTACACGCGCACAAATGCGCATGTCCCCCCAAGTGCCCCTTCTAGTTGTCACGCACACGTAAATGAAAAAGTGGCATCACTTCGTTTGTTGCGTATGCTCCATCTGCCTATTGTTTTGTAATCTGAGGGTTTGGTTGCTTCACTTTAGTGTTCGGCGCGCTCCATCTGCCTATTGTTTTGTAATCTGAGGGTTTGGTGGCTTCACTTTAGTGTTCGGCGCGCTCCATCTGCAATAAGGAGGGTACCTACTGTACGTGCTCCCGGGGTCGCTCACCCAAGGCACTAGCCTTTTGGTAGCGCTAGCACCGGATAAAGTCCGTGACAACTGTCTGACAATCCTGTCCCTGCGAGGGCTTGCTTGCACAGCTTATAGCACTATAACTCCCCGTTTAATCAAGAGGTTGGTAGAGAGGGGCACTGTAATTGAAAGATCTCTTCTTCGAATTGTCAACTTTATTTAGATTTTCCAGAGAAAATTGACGGTTCGAAAAAGAGATAACTGCTGTCTTCGTGCTCATGCTAAGCGTGTTGATCTTTTATCTGTGCCATGACCATAAAGTTCTTGCCAATGAATCTTATGATTTTCATAATAATATGGTAGTTTTAGCGACACCTAGCGAGTTTTAAGCCTCTGTCTAACGACG
>NW_020654878.1:88049-95901 GCF_003589595.1 Hyposmocoma kahamanoa | reverse complement strand
CCTGCTGGCGCTGTGGCGGCGCCTGCCCGCGCGGCACGCGTCGCCGGCCTGCGCCGCGTGGCCGCCGTGCCCCTGCCCGCGGCTGCTGGGCCGCGCCGACGCGCTGCTGCGCCAGCTGCACCACCGCTGGCGCTGCCTGCTGTTCCGGCGCGCCTTCGACCAGACGCAGCGCAACCGCATGCGCGAGAAGGTGACGGCCAGCGTGCTGTTCAAGGGCCGCAAGGCGCTGTACGCGCGCAGCGTGCCGCACCCGTTCGTGGGCGACTACGTGCGCCTGCGCGCGTCGGGCTCGTGGCGCCGCGGGCTGGGCGCGCCGCAGGCCGCCGACCGCTACGTGGTGTTCGCCGACGTGGTGCGCAAGCTGCGCGCGCAGGGCGCGGGCGGCGCCCGCCGGCTGCTGGCCGTGCTGTCCACGCACGCGCTGCTGCTGCTGGACGCGCGCTCGCTGCGCCTGCGCCGCCGCGTGCCCGCGCACCAGGTGTACCGCCTGTCGCTGTCGCCCTTCGCCGACGACCTGCTGCTGGTGCACGTGCGAGCGGTGAGCGCCGCCCGCCGCCCGCCGCCCGTGGCCGCCCCGACGCCGCCCCGACGCCGCCCCGACGCCGCCCGTCTGCCGCAGGGCGGCGCGCCGGAGAGCTCGACGGAGGAGCTGTCGCAGTGCTCGTCGCGCGAGGCGGCCGAGGCGGCCGGCTGCCTCTTCGGCGAGGGCGCGCGGCGCCGCGGCGACCTGGCGCTGCGCTCGTGCCACGTGCTGGAGCTGGCCACCAAGCTGTTCCTGGTGGTGCAGAACGCCTGCGGCGCGCCGCCGCACGTCACCGTGGCGCCGCAGTTCGAGGCCAGCCTCGGCGGCCAGCCCGTGGCCGTGGCCTTCCACGCGCCGCCCGACGCGCCGCACGAGTCGCGCTCGCCGCGCCTGCTGCGCCGCGGCAGCCGCCTCGACGTGCTGCTGTGACCGCGGCGCCGGCGGGCGCCCGAAGCCCCGCAGGGCCCGGTCCGCAGTCGCCCGGCCGGACGCGACGCGAGCCGGCTCATGTGTTCATCTACCTGTTAATTAGTTGTAAACGCGCGACGCCTCGGGGCAGCGCAGTAGGCGAGTTCGGTGCGCCTTCAGCGCGAATTGCAATGAAGTAATCCGACGACGTTTCGTCTTTTCTCTTTCTGTTATTAGCCAAAAACGGTTATTCTTTTTGCAAAGTAAGAGTACTAGAGATGACCGCGATTAATATTTCCTATGAAGGCGGAAGGCCCGAGCTGTCCGATGTGCCGTCTGTTCCGTAATTCCGAGGTCCAGTCCAAAAGTACATAACGTTGTTTATATAGTATATATTTGTAGGTATTACTTGGGTGTGTCTAACGTGCGCTGGATGATACTTCGGATGACATTTCCGCGAATTGATTAATGCAACACGGAACGAGTTGTTAACACCCGAAGGCACCCCACGAGGTGTTACCCGCAAACGTATACCTAAATAGACGCCGCAAGTGTACCACCTAATTCGCGTGCCCAATGTAGCTTACAAACACTTATTTGCCGCGGCTACGCTTCAGAATGCGCCCGGCTATTATCGTAGTTAAATGTCGGTCATACCAGTGCATGACTGACATTTAAGTGCAGAAATATTGAAAAATGCTACAGCTACAAGTAGATAAACAAATAAAGAGATGTTGCCTTCCACAGTTTGTGACAAGAAAATGCATAATTTATTTTAAAATCAATTAATTTCATTTTGAATAAACTTCGAGAAATGGAATATGCAAACGAATGTATGCCGCATTATTTATTTATTTTAGGAAGGTTTACAGCTATAAGTTAAAGATGGTGTATCTAAACAATATAAAAAAGCCTATTACAAACCTCCACATTTGGATATCAAAATTACAAACCAATAAGTAATGCTGATCTTACTTACATTTTTATAGTTTAAAGCAGTCATAAAATTTTTTTTTTCTTCTACAAAGAAGGAGGCAAACGAGCCGACGAGTCACTTGATGAGAGGTGGTCATCGTCGCCCATAGACATTTGCAACATCAGATGAGCTGCCTATGCGTTGCCAGCCTTTCGAGAACCCTGTAAACACGCTTTTGAAGAACCCCATGTCATAGCGCAGAGGGAACACTTCAGGAGGAAGATCATTCCACATCTTGCAGGTTCGAGGAAGGAACGAACGAGGTCCCCGTGTGGTCTTACAATGCCAGACATCTAAGATGTGGGGATGGACTCTACTCCTTTGGCGGGAGGTGCGATGGTAGAAACGAGACGGTGGCACCAGTTCGAAAAGTTCCTCAGAGCACTCCCCATTATAAAGTCGGTAGAACACACGCAGAGAGCCAACGTCTCTCCGTAAGCTAAGGAGCTCCATACCGTCTGTGAGTTTGGGATCATCGATAATACGAACAGCCCTACGTTGGACAGAGTCAAGTGGATCAAGCTGGTATTTGGGAGCTCCTGCCCTTCCATCTTGCCAATCAATATCCATATGTATATAATTGTTTGTAATACATTGCGGCTTTTACATGGTGCGGTACACTAGCGATCCTTCTTTAGTAGTCACTGAACATCGAATCACCGTGGTACGGCCGCTTCGTCGTGTTTTTTTTTATAAATTTTCACCCATTTATTTGGGTAGACGAAACTTCGTCCCGTTTTTGTCAAATTTTACGATTAGTGATGTTCAATTGATGTAACACGGTCCTGAGTTTCTGATTCTGATCGATTTAGGAAACAAAGGGATGATAATTCTTAAAACTTTAGAAAATGTTATAAAAATATTAAAGTTTGTTGTTTTTTTTTTTAGTTTTCCGGAGCAACTTTTTTTTTGAAAACACGTATTAATAAAGGACTTAATTATCTTATTCTGATATTTTTTGAGCACATTAATATTTTACGGCTTCTTATAATCAACAAATATTTGAAAAATCATTACTCTTAACACGTGCTGCGTCCGCGTCTTCGATTTAATCAATCGCTTTAGTGCCGAAGGAGGTTTATCACTAAACCACAATCACGTCGCGGTACTTGCGGCGTCTATTTAGATATATGCCTGTGGTGTCGCCCTACTGCGAGATTTACCGAAACCCGTCAAGTTCTGTATTCTATGAGTTAATCTGTATTCATTCCATTATTGTGAACAAATCGAACAGTATCTAATATTATTTATTGAGTTTTTTTTGTGAAATTACTAGCTTTTTCTGTGTGTTCCATCTTTGTATCATAACAAAACTAATGGAGATATTTCACAAGTTTCTCAATAAATACATTTGATCGAAAGCGACATCTGCGTCAGTTGTGATACCTGTAAAAGTATCGGGTGCGGCGAGGAGGTTATCCAAAAATCTCTCTCTAGATGTCACTAGCGGCGACGAATGCCGAAAGTCAGGACAAAGATCTATAAAAAAAAACAAGAGAACATCTAGTATATAACCAGAAATAGAGGCGAAATAAGTGCCATATATTCCTGGTAACACATTAGCGATACAGCTCTTATAAATATCAACTCTGGTTTGCACTGAAATATAGACAGGCCAACTACTGACCTGTATGTACGTCTAAGTGTATTCCAAAAAATATTCTGTATTTATTGTAATAAAGATAATATCTCTAACAATGCCGTGCTGTTCCATTCGGTGGTGTGGGGAAAAACTGCAAAACATCTAATTACAAAACAAACAAAATCAAATGTCATCGGTAATTAAATATTAAATAGGTAATTTCGCAATGGTCTATTTCAAGTGAAACAGTTGACGACACCCATAATTATAGTCAATGACGACACCCGTCAATTATTTCGAACTCGGGCTGGCCAATCGGAGCGCAGTTGTCACAGTAATTATATGGCAGAAGTTTTTAAATAAATTAAATGACATTTCGTCTCTATTTCTGGTTATATACTCGATGTAAGAGAATTTCGACGACTCGGTGACTGGCCCAGTAGCTCATGTGGTTAGAGCAATGCTACGGTGCAGCATGGACATGGGTTCAAGTCCCGCCGGGAAGACGAACATTTTTCTGTGTGTTCGACCTTTGTATTTATATCATAGTATCCAATATTTTTTACAGAGTTACCTGACGCGTCGCCATTTTGTTTCCAAACTACAAAGAGCTTAAGGTCCACGACACGTGGGGTGTTAACGGTATGTTCTCGCTTTATACTCGCGGCACAATTTAACGAAGGTGTACAATCGCAAGACGCCAAAATGTGAAGGAACCAAGCAAGCGATGATATGTCACCACGTGAAGTTAGTTTTGTCGGAGCACGAAATCGACACGCCGCGCACCGTCGTCGCCGCACAATTTTGTTTCCCCTTCAAAGGTTTCCAATTACATATTGTAAAACAAAATTGATCACAGTGTATAACCTCGTGCACTTACAATGCATGAATTACAACTTCGATACCGTGCTGAACTCGACCAATAAACTTTTACTAATAGAATACAGAGCACTTATATACAATTAGATATACAATTAATTTCATTCAAGCAAGCCATCATTACTAGAACCACCTGCGAGGTGAGGGACAGTGAATGGACGCGCTTTGTCTAGACCATAGGGTCCCAAACTTTTTGGCTCACCGTCCACTTAGGCAAGATAACGCCCACCTCCACTAAAACAATTGAAAACAAGACATAACGTATTATTTATATCTCTATTATATCAACTTAAACTTGTTTTCAAATCTTGAATAGTTCTTTAATTCCTTGGCCTCGTCATTCTCATTTTGTTTCGTTTCGTCATCACTCTCTTAATCGCCGAAGCGAGAACTGACCAAAAATCTCCTGTGCGATAAACATTTAAAAAGATCACAAAAAAACTTTAAAATATTTTCTATAAAATCGGTTGTATATCCACTATTTCTTTTTCCTTTTGAATTTTGAACTTAAAACTCGCTTGGCAAGATGTGTGGAGGCTGCGGAGGCTACATTACAATGTACAGGACATGCTTAATCGGCGCCAGCAATGCGTAGCACGCGCTTCATCCTACCGCCCCTCTAGGACTCTTCAGCACCCACCGGGGGCGGTTGGGACCACTCGGAAACTATGGTCTAGATTAGATAGGGACATTGGGAGGCGGTTGGCGTGGGCGGTGCGGGCGGTCCGGGTGGTCGTGCTTTTCTGTTCTTAACAATGTCAAAGAAATTCGTTAAGTTTAAAAGTTAGTGAATTAAGTAATAATTATTAAGAACATGTTTCATCGTTTCCAATAAAATTTATGAAAAGTTCCATTAACTTTCAATTTCCTTCTTTTATCTTTAATTTGTTTTTTTATATATATCTTAATTAATTTATAAAAAAAAAATATTAATTCATTTTGTCAGGCCGTTTCAATCCCAATTAGAAAAACTGCCTGAAACACATTTTCACTTTCGAAATTATATGCGCTTTTTGAGTGATTTTTGTGAAACCTTTTTTTCGGTTTTAAGGTCTTAAACGCACAAAGTGCAAATAAGTAAAAAAAGAAGTCAATAATTATAAAATCAAATCAAGAGAAATAGAAAAAAAATTATAATGAATTTCTCATAAACTCAAAAAGTGCACAAAGCTTCTTGTTCACAAATGAACATTTTCTCTTCACTAGCTCGGAAACGCTTTCTAAGGTTTCAATACAAGCACTCCCGTCAAACAACAACTTTGCAGCCTTGCCTTGAATAATAGTAGAAATAGTAACTAAAAATGTAAATTGCCGGTGCACTATGTTTCGAAATGCCTTCAGCAGCTTGAGTTTGGTTGCCTCTCCCGATCGGCAACGGCATCTTTTCCGAGTCGAGGCGTCGAGGCGTATAATATTGCGGTTGGGCTACCCGATCGGATCGATTCCGACTTGAATTAAAATCAGATCGGACATTGCGAGTGAAGCTTAGCAAGGAAAGGATTACGTATTCTAAACGAAGAAATGAAGAGGAGTACCAGTTTTCAAACAAACACTTTTTTCACAATACTTTCAAACCCTAACTTACTCGCTTTTAGGGGTTGTTTTGAAAAACTATGAGACACGAGTTTATTTATTTTGTATTTAAAAGTATCCACACCAAGTTTGAAGCAAATCGCACCAAGCGTTCCCATACAAACTTTAATATCACATTTCTTCCCTATTTAGGGGTAGTTTTTAATGGTGTTATATCAGTGTTTTACCACTTGCATTATATAATATTTATATTTGGTGTAGCAGTTAAGGTGTGAAAACGTAACAGCCAGGCAGACAGACAGTGTTTGTTTATTATGTATGTGTTTTTGTTATATCAGCCTTTTACCATTTGTATTATAGAACATTTATAATATCATCAGTTCCTGAGACCCGTGAAATGTAACATCCCCTTTGCAGGATGCAGGAGTTTACAAGCTTGACTGTGAGTGCGGTCTCTCTTATATTGGACAAACAAAGCGAAGTATTTGTACCCGCGTCAAAGAACATATAGCTGATGTCAAACACCGTCGCGTAAACAAGTCTGCAGTCTGCGAGTAAGTCATGGATAAACCTACACACTCAATGAAGTTTGACAAACCCTAGATCCTTGCAAAAGAAGTCCGTTATCTACCCAGGATGCTGCGAGAGGCCATTGAAATTAAAAAACATCCTAATTTCAACAGGGAAGATGGTTTTTCCGTACCACCAGTTTGGGATCCAGTATTTCCTCTAATGAAAAATCCCAAACAGACATAAGACTGCAGTACTAATTAATATGTTTTAGTTTAGTCTAATTTCTATTAATAATGAATAATAAATTAAATTTAATAAAAATTCATTCAATAAAATAATTTGTAAAACTTAATGAAGCGTAAATTGGAATGTTTCTTTGTAAAATAAAAAATAAGATATTTAATTAATAACTATTGTAACTCTAGTGAAGAACTGGGGTGGTTTGCATCAATACTAGACATAACTGGTTGAAGACTGTACCACCTCAGTCCACCGTGACCATGGGACCTGTTAAGGGCCCGAAACGTCGGTTTGTTTGAAAAGACGAATATAGGTACGCGATTTAAATCCGGAAAAATAGTTTCATTTCCTATGTTTAACAATCGCGAAAACCTAAGAAATTTCATAGATTTCTCATAGATGGCGCTACGACTAAAAAGTCTTTGAAAAAAAAAAAACCAAATACAAAGACACGACGCAAGCACAGACAAAATCGTGAGGTCCGCTGGTTCGTTCCGTGGCTTAGTTGGTATAGCGTCTGGCACGGTAAGCTAGAAGACGTCGGTTCGAATCCGGCCGGATCGAAGGATTTTTTTCTGAGTGTTCGATCTATGTATTAATAACAAACACATGTTTCATAATACTTTTAGGAGTTGTTTTGAAAAACCATGAGACACGAGTTTATTTATTTTGTATTTGGTTTAGCAGTTAAGGTGTTGACAGACAGCCATTGACTTACAAATAAATGGACGACGGGTCTAATACAAAAACCACGAAAAAAAATGTCCCAAATCAACCTATTTAAACGTAGTGACATGTAAAGGAATATGAAAAAGCTAAAACGTTGAATTTAAATTGTAATGTCATCGCAGTACTGTCTAATTTTGCTTGCTTCGCTGTCAGTCGAACAAACGGAGACTAAAGCGTGAATGACGCTCTGTATACGATTTTAACGCCCTATAAGTTCGGACACTTTTTAGCGCGGACCCGACGTCCATATAATTGTAAGTCAATGCAGACAGCGTTTATTTTGTGTTATGTTTTGTTATATCAGCCTTTTACCATTTGTATTATATTTGACCCTTCTCTTTTGAACAAAACTATTTATGTAGGCGTTGTGAAATTATGTTTAATAAATAATAATAATAAAATAATGACGAATAAAAGACACTGGCCGAAATCAAAGTGTAACCATTACCAAAAATATATGATGTAAAGT
>NW_020654878.1:70278-88039 GCF_003589595.1 Hyposmocoma kahamanoa | reverse complement strand
TTAAGATTTTAAGCCGAAAATGTAGAGAACTCAATAATTACATTATGTTACTACTAATTAGTAGGTGCCATACTAGTACACTACTAAACTCTAGACACTAGTTAAAGTAAAAAAACGATTTGTAAAAATCACGACGCTGTCTTGGTACACCGTAAGTGATATGGCTTTTTAAAATTATTTTTGCCAGAACTGAACTGTAAAGATCAAAATAATAACATAGTTAATTTAAACAAATAATAAAATTATATGGCAAACTATCTCTAAAGATTTTGCTTCTAAAAAAATTCAGGCGTTCTGAATTTAAAAAAGCTTTAGACACGCATATCTCCGGTATGTCATGGCACTATGGTTTTTTTTGTGAGATATGTATGAAATATAGTAAGTATGTATGTAGTAAATATGTATGCATGGTTAACTATTTATTTTAATAATTTCTTGGTGCGACCAACGCGAAATCACATTGAATAAATAAACCATTTTAAGGAAATTCTCAATTTTCGTAATTTGCAACCTGAAAATACAACCTATTTTCGAAAAGCGGCAAAGTTACTTGAATAGTGCTTGAAATTTTAAATATTTAGTGGTATTCGAAAAGAAACGTCGGTTTGTTTGAAAATACAAATATACGCGATTTAAATCCGGAAAAATAGTTTAATTGACTATGTGTAACAATCGCGAAAACCTAAGAACTCAATATTTAGTGGTTTTTTATACTTTTTGAGTTATAATCATTTTTGTAATTTCCTACTATAAAAATCGAAGAACTTGAATAAAAGTTTGAACTAAAATTGGCACACGGTAGTTTTCGTCCTGCGTTTAGAATATTAACCCGTATTCCTTGCTAAACTTCACACCGCTCTGAAGACATTTCGAAACACAGTGGTATGTTATACCGCTGGTTTTAAAATTTTTGTTTTCGTATGTTATTACAAAAATCAATGTAACGGTATGTGTGTCCGAATTTATAATGCTCTACCAAAAGACATTCAAACGTTTCCAAATAATTTGTTCAGAAACAGGCTTAGTGAATGGCTTAGAGACAAAAATTATTACAAAGTGATTGATTTTTTAGATAAATGTTGACATGAAATTAGTGCTAAATGTATATCATGTACAATGTAATAATGATGTATAAATATTTTATAGTTTGACATAGAAGGTTATTATTTTGTTGTTTTTAATTGACTGATTATTCTTTGTTTCTTATTGGATGTCGACATGAAATTATAAGGTATATTTATGTTTAATGTAATCATGATGTATGATATTTAATAATTTGATATTGATAGTTTATTATTCTGTTGTTATTAATTAATTAATTGATTATTATTATTATCATTATTCCTTGTACATGTCCGATGACAATGCTATAATTAAACTAAATTTAAGCAACATTTTGCATGCCTAGCCAGGTAAAGCATGTGTTCTGTAAAAATTGTTCCATCTTTCACACCATGTTTTAAGCAAATAAAATTTCATTCCATTTCATATCGCTTAGGTATGTATATCGCTACAACTTGGCATTTTCACGTTTTACGAAAAATCTTATATGTGGAACGATCTCCATGTCACTGTAGCTATGTTTGAAGGCGTGTCACCGCGATAAGTGCATTTTGACAATAACGAGGCGACACGAACCACGCCCTCATACCAGCGTTGGACAAAATTTAATTGTTAATTACGGTTCTCGCAGCTAACAATTGATCAATCGTTAATCGCGTATATCTACAATTAACAATTAATCAATTTTCAATCTCTTCAATGTTTTTGATTAACAATTAACAACTATGATAAATTTATAGGGCTATATGGGGGTGGGTTAGGGGGTGAGTTAGGGTTTGGGTTGGGGGGGTTAGGGGGTGAGTTAGGGTTTGGGTTGGGGGGGTTAGGGGTGGGTTAGGAGGTAAGATGGTGGGCACTATTATTCACATAATGGCAAGTTGGGTATCGTTTTCGAGGTATTTGGAGGTGGTCATTACGAATATAGGATTTATTTCTTAAAGCAAGATGGCGGACACGATTTATCAAAAAAATGCAATATGGGTATCATTTTCGAGGTATTTCGGGGTGCTCATTACGAATATGGCACTCATTTCTAAATCCAAGATGGCGGGCACGATTTTTTAAATAATAGCAAGTTGGGTATCGTTATCGAGGTATTTGGGGGTGCTCATTACGAATATGGCACTCAGTTCTAAATCCAAGATGGCGGACACGATTTTGAGTGAGTGAGTGGGTGGGTGAGGGAGTGGATGAGGGGGCGGGTTAGGTGATGGGTTAGGGAGTGGGTTAGTGGTTGGGTGAGGGTTTGGGTAAGGCGGTGAGTGAGTGGGTTTGAGGGGGTGGGTGAGTGGGTGAGTGATCCACCCCCTAACCTAACCCCTAACCGCCACCCCCACCCGGTCCCTAACCGACCCCCAACCGACACCCTAACCGACCCTTTAACCGACTCCCTAACGGACCCCGTAACCGTCACCCTAACCGAGCCCTTGATCGACCCCCTGACCGACCCCCTATTCGACCCCCTAAGCGACCCCTTCCGATCCCCTAACCGGCCCCCTAACCGACCCCCTAACCGACCCCCCAACCCACCCCCTAACATACCCCTAACCCATATCCGTAATGACACTTTTATTCGGTAGTTTCGGATTTAATTGTTAGTTTCAATTTTTTCTTAGAATAACTAAAAAAAATAATTGCAATTAAAATCAATTCAATTGAAATCTGATTGAATTTCTAATTGAACTTTAATTGAGTGACGCCCAACACTGCCTCATACCAAATCTCCCCTTTTCCCTATATCTATGTGTAAAACTAACTTATTACAAGAATAGCTATTTGGTACTCGCCGAGACATCTGTTGTACCAATAGGTACTAAACACGCGGCTCCGCTGTCTTATGTCGCGATTATTATAGCAGTTGTCGAGTTATTGGGCCATACTATCAGAATCCTACTGGACCATCTAGTGAAACCATGAGTAGAACTAACACTCCGAAAGGATGCCGCAGAGACGTAGCCGTTAGATTTAGATTTTTTCCACGCCACCGCAGCCGCCAATCTGACCATCGATCTGATCAACGGGAAATATCGCTGAAAAAATACAAAGACTTGAAAGAGCTTTGAACGTTTAATTCACACAATAGGCACTGTAGATTCATTATTATAATAATAATAACGCACACATTCAACATAGTCCCGCACTAAGTTAACCCTGTGTCGCGGGTGCCATGGACACACACATAGACAACCACACGTAACACCCAAACTCACGAGAGAAATAATGTAGGCCATACAATCGGAATCGGACCTGGAATCGAACCTGGGACCTCTGCGTGGCAGTCCGGCATGGTAACCGTTCGGCCACACAGGCAGTTATGAACTATTTTTAAGCTATTTTCTACAGTTTTTGTAGAATACTTAAAATAAACAGATTGTAAAGAAATCAGAAATTTGGTAACTTTACCTACAGCCCATTTTACGTAGGTAATTAAAAAAGTAATCAGTTACAGTTAAAAAAGATAGTTAGTTTACCATTAAGGCCATAATTATTCTGAGTGATTCAGTAGTTATAGCATTTAAATTACCAACACAGAAATGGGGTTTAAGGGGGTATTTCCATCGGCGAGGCGAAACGATTTTTAAAACTTGTATGGCAAAATATCAAACACCGAAGGGTGGAAATGATCGGGATTGACGAGGATGGGCGAGACGAGATTTGACATATTTGTTGATGTAACATTGAGCCGTATTACTGCCTACATAAACTCTATATTAACTCTGCAATGGAAACACGATTCACGACGTCTCGTACGAAATCGCTCGAGCTCGCGCGTACTCGCGATAACTATTAATGTCAATCGTGAGATTGTGGGATACAGTCACGTGCATTGAAATGTAAACTTTTACACATTTTCGAAATTATGTAAATATTAGGTATTTCAAAAAATATATCTTGCGCTGTTTTCAAAAAATTTGTAATCACGACCCATTTTAAAAAGGTATACTTTTTTATTTCTGAGTAAAATAAACAAACTACAGTCAATGAAAAATATATAGTCATACATGTATCCATATCATTTTCGTAAATATTTCATATCAATTGCTTTTGTCCTTTGAACCATATCTTTATTTAATTATTGGGATCTTCACTATTTAAATATTTTGTATTGTGTTTTAACGTATTTATAAAATGGCAAAAACAACTTTGGGTTTTGTCTTTTAAGCGGCGGGAAACATTATTTATGTTTACACTTTCACTTATGTCACTTAATTCACTCGCTAATAAAAGACGTTGAATTTTGAACTGACAGCAATAAAAAATCAAAAGTTCGATGTCACCAACTGGAGCGTTACAATGTGGGCATGAATTTGTTTCAATTAAATTGAGTCTTCTTAAGTGTGCTGGAGTTCGGTGGTGGCCAAAACGTAGCCGATTCATTGTAACAATAGTCACGCTGCATTCATTCTCTGCTGTAAATATGCTACAATTACTGTCCAGGACAAAGCTTTGGCAGAACTTCATCTGAGGATACATGTGGTCATTACAATATGAATTAATACAGAAATTTGAACTATACTATAGACAACGAGTACCGAATGTTACACTTAAATATTAATAACATGTACTAAAAGAGTTTAAACATATAAGTAGAATGCAAAATAAACGCGTTTTTGAACCAAAAGCGAATGGTTAACCATATGGGTGCTTGGACAAATTACTACTTAGAACTAGAGAAAATTAAAACAAAACTAATTAATCAGGATGTAAACCGGCTTCAGGTTTCATAGACAGAAAATAATTTGTTGTGGATGCTTACCTTAAATCTGTTTAATGAGATACCAAACAAATCCGTGTCACAAAATGTATTATTATATAAAGATACCGAACGATGAAAATAACTGTTTCTCGTATAATTCTTACGGAGTCGTGGTGGTACGAAAATTTTTATTTTACGTTGGGGGCGTGCTGGTAAACGAGCTTTATTTATAAAATTAACCTGCGATAACAGAGTCGGTGAAACAACCATATTGTTAAGTATTTTGTAGAGAAACCAAAGACTATGTCAATTAAAAACTAAGTCGGATTTCTTACGACGATTTTGTAAAGTAATTTATTACGCCTAAGAGAGTATTCGTATGGTTCAATTGGACAATTAGTACGAAAATTAAGAATCCTGATTAATTTCTGTTGGACTCTTTCTTTTCGATCGATATTACATTTGTAGAATGGATTCCAAACCACGCTTCCAAAATCGGGAATGGATCTAACGAATGAATAATATAAAATTCTAAATGTTATGACTTGTTTAAACGGTTTGGTAATGCGATTAATAAAGACCAGGCTTCTAAAGCCTCCACTGAGTATTGTATCAATATGCGAGTTGAAAGCTAATTAATCACCATGACAATACTCAAATCTCGAATGGTTATTAATCGTTTCAAAATAGAATGCTCAAGGGTATAAGTATAATATATTGGACATTTCTTGCGGGTATAAGCGACGATGTTACATTTGTCTATATTTAAGAAATATTAATATTTAAGAAGTATGTATATGTATATCTATCTATGGATATGTATATATTTTTATTATTACTTATTATGTAGTGTACTTATGATGATATTCTTTGGTTGCACCCCTTTCGCATATCCGAAAGTCTATCCTAAGGTTGCCTGGAAGAAATTGCTATATAGTAATAAGGCTGCCCGTTGCACATTGACTTACTACTACTATTATACTTAAGCTATTGTATTGTATTTTAATTGTAGTTTTATGTGCAATAAAGAATATTTCATTCATTCATTCATTCATTCATTCAAAAGTTGATTTATGGTACAATACTCTGAGAGAGATAGATAGATAAACACTTTATTGCTCACACACAAGAACAAGAACAACTTAAACATAAACAACATAAAACTAATGTGGGCAAAGGCGGTCTTATCGCTAAGAGCGATCTCTTCCAGACAACCTTAGAGGAAAGCTAATCGGAGCGGGGGACGTAGTGTGCCATTTTTATAAATATAAAAAAGAAAAAAAATAAGAATATTAAAAAAATAAAATTGTATAAATTAAAAAATACAAAATAAAAATAAATAAATAAAGACACAGTAATTTATAAAATATTTAAAAAATAATGATATATTATACGTACGTAGATATATGTATATATAAATATACCTAAATAAACTTATACTTATTAATAACTTATACTTACTAATACACCCGTTGCAGACTAGGACTGTGATAAAAGATTTTTACGCAATCCGGTTTTGAAAATAGGTAGCGACTTAGAATGTCGGATTTCAAATGGGAGATCGTTCCACAATTTTGCAGCCTTAATCGTAAAGGAATTTTCGTAATACTCAGAGCGAGTGAAAGGAGGCTTCAGTAGGTTATCCATTTTAGACCTTAGTTCACGGTTGTGATCATCCCCGAGGAAGCGAAAACGAACCTTAAGGTATGGCGGAGTACGAGAGTCGTATAGAACATTATAAAGAAAGCAGAGAACGTGCTCCTCACGGCGCAACTTGATAGGGAGCCACTGAAGCCTTCTCCTAAATTCGGCCACATGATCGAACTTGCGCAATCCGTATATGAATCTGATGCAAAGATTCTGTAGACGCTGGAGTTTGCTTAACAGATCCTCGTTAAGGTCAATGAAACAGACATCAGCGTAACCAAGAATAGGTAAGAGCAACATTGTGCAAGTTCAACCTTAGTCCTCACAGGAAGCAGATTTTTCCAACACCGCAATGACCCAGAGGCAGCAAACACCCTGCTACTCACCTCAGCGATATGTGGCGACCAAGACAGAGTGGAGTCAAAAAGAACGCCAAGTTTTGTAACAACATTACTGTAAGGCAGAGGGAAGGAGTTGAAGAAAAGCGGGGGAATAGTGGCATTATTTAATTTGGCGATTTGCTTCGAGCCTCCAACGACGATGGCCTGCGACTTGTCAGGATTGACCGTAAGGCCATGGGTTCGACTCCAATCGTGTATAGGGAGAGTTGCGATGTCCGACTGTAGCAACTCACAATCGCTAGGAGAGACTACTGTTCTATAAAATTTGGTGTCATCTACGTAAAGCAGATGATTTGAATAGTGCAAAAAATCTCCTAAATCGTTAATATATAAGGAAAATAGTAGCGGACCTAAATGGGATCCCTGCGGGACACCCGAAGGAATCGGGAGGAAGTTAGAACAGTAACCTCTCAAACAAACCGCCTGACTTCGGTTGCCTATGTATGACTCGACCCATCAAAGGAAACTGCCATGTACACTGATCTTGTTAAGCTTTTTTATGAGCAAATCGTGATTAATTTTGTCAAATGCTTTGGAAAAGTCTGTGTACACGACGTCTACCTGTAAGTTACAATCCATTTGAATTGAATCATGTTTGATTCAACACAACGTGACCTCATAAACCAGTGCTGGTATTCTGAGAAAAAATTTTGAACAGAATGGAACAATTGTGCAGTTACAATCTTTTCGAAAATCTTGCCAAGAATGCACAGTTTAGAAATAGCTCGGTACTGGGTGGTTTAATCTTTTTGTTTATTTTTAGGTATTGGGGTTATGAGAGCCCTCTTCCAGATAGAAGGAAAGACTCCCGTACTCATAGATTGCGTAAAGATACTTGTGACGGGTTTAAGTAAATCTGCGGAACATTTCGAAATTATAATTGGGTGAATACCATCTGGTCCGGCTCCTTTGTTAATATTGACGCATTTGAGCTCCTTCAAGATAATGCTATCATTTAGTTCTATCGAGTTGATAGCCACTGTAGTAATAAAATAGTTAAAATCAGGGAAGTAATTTTGATTGGAAATATTCGTTAAATGCATCGCAAATTGCGCTACCTTCTGACAGAACATTACCATTGTAGACGATATTTTGAGGGATGTCACCAGATTGTTTTTTCGACTTTACAAACCAAAAATATTTAGGATTTTGTTTGATTCTTTCCTCACATAATGTATTATAATAAATGTAGCACTCCTGTTCCATTTTGAGTAATCTTGACCGGAGTTTGGAGAATGTATTATATCTCGATTATTACCGTGTTTTTTCCACTTTTTGTGAAACTTCGTTTCTCGTCACATAATTTTATAAGTGGACGGGTGTACCAGTGAGGATATTTATCGCTATTATAAGCAATACGAGTAGGTACATGTTTTTGTAAAAGTTTATTATGTATTTCATTTAAAAAAATCATAGTTCTACGTCAGGCATTGAGGAGAAAACATTATCCCAAACAGCAGTCTTAAGTCCAAGCGAAATGGTTTCAAAGTTTGCCAGAAAAAACATTTTTCTCGAAACAGGTTTGTTTTTTAGAAACATAGGACTTAGAACTAAGACAATATCTAGGGCTTTATGATGAGGATCTTCGGGTACTAAAGGAAAAGGAGAACATTCAACTTTACAAAACTTGCTACAAAATACAAGGTCCAAGAGTCTACTATTATTATTGTATATGCAGTTATATTGGGACATTAAAGATAGGCTTAGGAAATCACTCGTCAAAGATGTTAATAAATCAGCATTGGCACAAATACACATATTTAGGTTGTCGTCATCATAGTATCGGGTGGCATTAGTTACATTAAAGTCCCCTAAAATAAGAAATACATCGTCCGGGTGAGAATGTATAATATCGCAAGTCCTATCGTAAAACGACGTGAGAAGCGATTCATGGTGCGGTATGTAGGTACATACGATATGGAGATACGTCTGCGTATTAGTGTGACAGCCACCTGCAGCGCTGGCGCCGCGCAGCGGTACGCTCACCCAACACTCGTCCGCGGGCGGCGGTGGACACCATGCATGGCGCGCGACAGGACACAGCTCCCGTCGTACCAGCACACACCCCCACCACCCCGCCCCTTACCGTAGATGCTTGGATCACGGTCGCATCTAAAGTCTTCGAAACGGTTGTCAAAGAATGCTGAATTGTAAAAGGAGTTGTTTAACCACGTCTCTGTTATGCAGATAAGGTCATAATTGTTATTCAAAACATAATTCAGGAATACATAGTATTTTGTGCGCAGGCCCCTAACGTTTTGGTAATAAATAGGATATCATTTTAGTCCCGCTATTCATTTGTTTATTTTCAAAAGGTGTACAGGTGTGAAAACGATAAATATACATACAAAAAAAAGTGCACCAGACTCGTTTGAAGTAGGATAAAGTTTTTACTGTAGCAATTCCTATTGACACGTACGAATATTTGTACACAACAAGTACGACACCAACATTTTTGACACCTCTATGAAATCGCAAACGTCCTAAAAAATTGTAAGCATCCCACAGAATTAAACTAAAAGGTGAAATAAGAATTACCATTTTACCATGGTGGGTATGTAGAAAAACAATGAAACCTTGACATATCTTTGGAATGTATGAATAAAAAATTATGGTATGTGTTGTGTAAAAATATCTCAAAAAACAAAACAAATAGTAAATATAATAAAAAACACAACAAAATAAATTAGCTATTAGTCACTTTATTTTAATAAGATCTGCTTCCCTCGATATTAAAATTACTTTTGAAGTGTCGCTTTTATGAACAAATATCTTGCAATCGTCTAAACGGATGTATTTGTAACATAATTCTTTACCAAGCTTGCGCACACGTCCATATAATAATTTATTCTGGGGAGCAAGATGGTCATTTACAAAAACGACACGCGCCGGGCCGTCTATGTCGAGATCAGCTGTTGTCAGTCCGCGTCGAGCACGTTTTGCTGCCAACATATCACTTTTCCGTTTACGTTGGGAGAACTTCACAATTATGTTAGGTATGTTCTGTGATGAAAGGGGTCCAACGTCCTTTTCAGTGGAACTCGGGTTAATGTATCGAATGGCCTGGCGCGGTGAATGTAATCGATATCAAAAGGAGTCATGGTGAAGCCGCTTTAATTGCAAGCTTGGTGAGAATGTTGTTCAGATTTTCTCCTTTTGTGACTGGTACTCCCGTAATTTCTAAATTGTTAATCCTGCCCTGTTGATCTCTTAGTGATAATTGCTCCGAAACCACAGATAAACAGCACTTAGTCTTAGCAAGGTCCTTTTCCAGGTCCATTAGCTGTAATTTTGTGGTGTCACTTTCTCGTTTCTGTTGTGCAATAGATGATTTTGATTGTATCTGTTCTTGCTGTAAATTAAAGTTGGTTTGTTTAATTACAGAAATTTCTTTTTTTATGTCACAAAAATCCTCTCGTAATTTAATCAGAATATCGTTTTGATTGTCTAATTGTGTCTTGAAAAAGGATAGAAGATCCTGCCGAAATCCAGATAATGTTTTATTAAAATCTTGCTGGTAATTGGACAAAGTTTCCTTTAATTCACGGCGAAATTCGGTGATAATAACGGTAACGTCACAGTCAGTGACGTTACTTCTCTCACTCACACACTCTACAGACTTCCTTTTTCTGTTCGTAGTATTAATAGAAAACTCACCGTCCCTTAAAGTCGAAAGGTCAGGGGTTGATCCTGCACATTTAGCCGGTGGACGATGTTGCAGACTCATTTTTACTTATTGAGTAATATGACAAATAAAAAACACGAAAAGGCGTGCACAGCTAGATAATAAGTGGGTAGAACGTTCACGGAGCACAGTACATCACACTAAGACACCAGGGATATGTAAACAAATGTTTCATAGTATTTTAACGGAATTGCACTTAGAGAGTTTTTTTTTTGTATGATAAGTTTAAATTCACAAATATGATGCGTTTCGAATGTTGTTCGTCTGAGCACAAACAACACACGTCCGTACGGTAAAAAACCCGACAATGAAAATGTGAAATGTTCTTACATGTCACTTTGTTTTACTATCATCTGTATGTACAGTACAACAACTAAAAATTATTTTCATTCAAAAAGATAAATAAATCTTGGTTATTATTAATTTCTGTTCTTATAACATTAATTTTATTAGTTAATATACAAAATGGTTTTGAGTAAAAAGGCCATTCATTTTCATTTTTCAGCCATTACTGTCTCACTGCAGGGCAAAACTTAGGCCTCCCTACCCTTTTTCCACTCTTCGCGATTTAACGCCAGTACAGGCCAAGACCTCATAAACGCGTCCAATTCGTCACGCCATCTCGTTCTGGGTCTTCCACGGTTTCGTCTTGCATTTGGTGGGATCCACTTCGTAGTGGTCTTAACCCACTGCTCGTTTGACATGCGGCAGACGTGTCCAGCCCAGTTCCATTTTAAGCTCGCGGCTTTATGGCCAACGTCAAGAATTTGTGTTTTGGAGCGCAGTTTGCTATTTCGCGCGCGGTCTGACAGTTTTATTTTCCAAGATAGCGCACTCCATGCCTCGCTGACACACCCCTAATGCGAACTTCTGAGTATTCGTCAAAGACCAAGTCAGAGCACCGTAAGTAGGGACGAGGAGAATCCCTCAAAAAAAAGCTCATGAACGTGCTCCATGAGCTTTCTTTTGAGGGGATGGTGGTGATTTTCCCTTCATCAGGTCTTTCATTGAATTAAAAATTCTCCAGACATTTTCCTTGCGTTTTGCAACCTCTTTTACTTGTCTTGCCTGTTCGAGAGAGACTATTTGGCCAAGGTAAATGTACTCCTGGACGTATTCAATCCCCGAACCTCCCACACTCACACTGTGTTGCGTGCTGTTAGTCATAAGCTTGATCTTCAACATATTCATCCACAGTCCGACCTCGAGGCTTGCGTTGTTAAGTTGGTTGATCATTTCACCAAGCTCTGCTGCAGAAGAGGAGAACAATACGATGTCCTCGGCGAAACGGAGATTGGTTAGTTTCTTATCCCCGATCACAATTCCCTTCTCCTTCCAGCTGTCAGCTAATTGCTTGAAGACCTCTTCTAAGGTGGCGGTGAAGAGTTTAGGAGACTGGATCGCCCTGCTTTACTCCTTTCCATATTGGAAAAGATGGTCCGGAGATATGCAATAAAAATAAAACAAAAAAGGCCATAGATTATGTTTTTGCAAATATCTAAGAATGTGGGGTAACTTTTGATATTTATGATGTAATAAATCAGAACCTGTGGTCAATGAAGATTGAGGACAAATGGGAGATAAGGTATTATTTTCTTTATTACGTGTTGATTATTTGAAGATCTCAATTTGAGACAAAATCTTTCAATAAGTAGCAATCGTCTAATAAAAAGAAGCATTATTACTGTCTCAACCTCCATAGCTCTTATTGGAGTAGACCACATTGCACCAGATATAATTCTCAAAGCCTTGTTCTGGACTATATCCAACTTACTAACATAATCTGCTGTCTATATAAGCTTTACAACTATAATCAAAATGACTTCTCACAACAGCTTTGTACAGAATAGAAAGAGTAAGAGGTTACTCCTGCCAAACATTTAATGATATTCATTCCTTTCATATGGCATTAGTTGAAATATGCTTAATATGTGGTTCAAATGATAATTTCTTGTCAATGACAACACCTAAAAAGTTATGTAGATTTAACTTCAGGAACACCTTGATTATTGCACATAACTGCTGTAGAAGGGAAATCTTTGTTAAATATCATACAATTACTTTTGGTAAAAATTTAATAATGAGCGTGGTCTCCTCTTGCCAAAATCAGAGCTTGTATTCTTCTAGGCATGCTTTCGAAGATATTGCTTATGATCTCTTGTGGAATATGTTCGCATTTTACGGCGATGAGATTTTTTAGCTCCCTGACCTTACCCGTCGCTTCAGAACATCCCAGATATGCTCTATTGGATTGAGGTCGGGACTTCGAGCTGGCCAATGCAAATGCCGGATTCCAACCTCTTGAATATAGGCTTTCACATCGCCAGAACGGTGGGCGCGAGGGTTGTCATCCATAAAAATGGAATCTTCTCAAAGAACAGTAGGGTTTATTCTGCATTCACTGATATAATGATAATTGATAAGAATGACGATAATGTCTGATATTCGATCGTGATATTGATAATATGATAAGGTGATAGACGGAGATAATTAAAACGACTAACTCCGCTGAGTGCGTGATGTACACTAAAATTTATTGTAAAGGAAGCATAATGTTTACGAACTAAATTAAGAACAAACACGTACGATTTATTCGTACACAGTCAATGCGGATTGTACGTGAGGAATTAGGATCTCCGTCATGTATCGGTGTGCATTCAATGTGCCATTTTCGATGAAGACTAACTCCGTACGGTCCATTGAATTCTCTTATCAAAATTTATTTAAAAGTGATTAATCCATTTCATATGAACTTTCAACAATTCCCGCCGTTTTATGCAGGTTTTATCTCTTAAATTTTAATTTGGAACGCATGTTTTTACAAATGAGGACTGTTGTAGGGGCCAGGCAGTTTTCAATAATAAATTCAATGTAAATCTTGAAATTGCGTATAATTTATTCAACAATTTTTTTAGGAAAATGACATAATATGCCAAGTTTATAAAAAGAACATTGCGCTACAAAGCAGTTTTAACTTAAGCCTAAATATGCCCCCGGGCGTTGAAAACTGTTAACTTTCAACCAAAACATCATCAATCGGCAGTGGGCAGATTTTTGCAAACGATCTTCTGACGATGCATTTATCCGTCTTAACGTCGGCAACTCTGCTGACACCATCGGAGCCAGAGTACAATGTTACAACGCGACCCAATTTCCACTTCAATGGAGGAAGGTTGTCTTCTTTGACGAGAACGAGACCATCAAGCTTCAAAGTCTCACGGTCAGTTTGCCATTTGGTTCTAAGTTGAAGTTCCGATATGTACTCTTTACTCCATTGAGCCCAAAAATGTTGGCGAAGTTGCTCAATCCGTTGATAACGAGTTACGTAGGTATAGTTTTTCTCATAATTACGTTCTGGAAACGATGTGAGCGGACGTCCAATCAAAAAATGTTCAGGAGTTAACGGCATCATATCTTCTGGATTGGATTACAACGGCGTGTGTGGTCTGGAGTTTAAGATGGCTACAATTTGGATTAGTGTAGTATTTAGTTCTTCATAAGTAAGATTACAATTTCCCAAAACTCTTATTAAATGAAATTTGGACGATTTTACACCCACCTCTCAGATACTTCCGAAGTGAGGAGAATAAGCCAGAATAAAATGGAAACGTGTACCTTCCTCAGCCACGCTCTCAGCCAATTAACTGCAATGCGTTTTTAAAAACTTTGATAAGTCGTTATAAGCACCGACAACAGAGGTTCCGTTATCGGAAAATATATCAGAAGGTTTGCCTCTACGAGATATAAACCTACGTAAAGCTAGTAGATAATTGTTACTCGTCAGTTCGGTTACCAGTTCTAAATGAATAGCTTTAGTTGTAAAGCATATAAACAAAGCAAAGTACACTTTTACTAGCCTACAACCTCGGCCCTTACGACTAGCTGACATTATTGGTCCAGCGTAATCTACCTGACCTGGTGTAAGGCGTTGGTGCGGTAGATTGCCCTTTAATTTATTTATTTATTTATTTATTTATTATAAAACATCTTGCGGACATACAGCTAAACCAAAGTGCCCAGCAAGAAAAAACAAAAAAAAAATCGATACAATACTAATACACTACTAATATTACATATAAGTATTACCTTAAAATTAAATATAAAATAGTCATTTATTACAAACTAACTAAAGAAAACAGAAAATCAAAAATAGCTTATATTAGCATAACGAGTAATGGCATCAATGAGTTTCGACATGTTATCGGCAAACACATCAGCATTCCGGTCTAGTGCAAGGAAGTCATTTAAAGAAATTATTGCCCTGTTGGTCGGTGCATTGTATCCCTGTAAAGTGCGCGCTTGAGGAACTGCAAAAAGGTAACGCCGTAACTGTCTTACCTTTCATGCGACAACGAATAGATTGACGGTAACAAGCCCTTGCCAAATTCCTTCCTCTGATTGGCCAGTAAGATTCCCTAGTCGACGCCAGAAATAACTGTATTCCGGCCATCAACCTTTTGTGTTCATATAAAAACAATAACTTTGTAAACTTTTGAGTGGATTGTAATACGAGTATAATTAATGGGATGCTTTTTATGATATGGGAATTGGGAATTATCCAAACGACCTCCTACGCGCATTAGTTTGTTCTCATCTAAAAAAATTATAAAGGACTTTTCTTGGGCAGTGGCTTATTTTCATTTAATAGCTTATTCTCAAGTGGAAATGATTCCATTTGAGATGTTTTAATTATATATGTTAAGGACTTCATACGCTCATCTTCATTAAGGAAAATTGTTGTTGGCACTTGCTAATATACATAAATTAATAAAACGAAATACGTAACCCGCAGCGCGCTTGAGCCTAGATAGGTTCAAAAAACGGTCAAAATTAATAAGTGTGCTTGAATTATCATTTCCAACAACTGAATTTACAGTTATATTCGATCGGCATTCGGGCAAAACTGTCAAAGAAGTAGGGTTTGTAGGCCACTGTGATTCATCCTCCTGCAAAAAACTTATTCTAATTTCTACCGCATTATCCAAAAAAACAAGAGTGGTTTCGTACAAACAGAATTGCGAAGAAAACATGGTAAACAACGTACTGTAGAACCTGATGTATACGAAAGTCTTAAAACATTTATTAACACTATACTACGGATTGAATCTCATTATCTAAGAGCTCAGACGTCGCGGGAGTACATTCCGTGTGATAAATCTTTACCTGATTTATATCGTGATTATAAAGAAGATCGTATAAAGGAGAACTTACCATTTGCTTCTGCGTCTACTTTCAATCGCATTTTAAATAAAGATTTTAATATTTCGTTCCATACTCCAAAAAAGATCAATGCGATCTTTCTGTGAGAGTTATGAAAATGCTGACGAAGAAAGAAAACAAAAGATTATTGAATTTTTTGAGAATCATTTAAAAAAATATGAACTATCAAGAGAAGAAAAAGGAAAAGACAAAGCTAGAGTTGTCGACACAATTGTCGCTGTTTACGATTTGCAGGCTGTGATGCCAATACCAAAGGGTCAAATTTCAGTATTTTTTTAACGAAAGTAGAATTAATTGCTTCAACTTTACAGTAAGTGACTTACATGTTAAAAACGTTGATTGCTTCTTTTGGGATGAGACGGGAGGGAAACCAGGCGCAATTGAAATTGGAAGTTGCATAATATATTATGTACATAAAAAGAGCGAAGTTTATCCTAATAAAGAACTTAACTTTATATTTTATTCCGATAACTGTTGTGGCCAACAGAAAAATAAGTACGTCCTTGCAGCGTTCGCTTACGCAGTGCAAAAACTGAATGTCAAAAGTATAACGCACAAGTTTCTAATTCGTGGTCACTCTCAGAATGAGGGGGACAACGTATATAGCGTTATTGAGAAGCGAATTAGGCGCTTTCTTAAAGCTAGCCTATGTATGTACCACAGCAATATGTACCACTAAATCTATGTACCACAGCAATATGGCACCTTAATCCAGACCGCGAAAAAGGATCACCTTATACAGTTAATGAGATGACTCACGAGAAATTTTATGATTTGAAATCACTCCAAGAAGAATGGGGCACTAATTTTAATTTAAATGATGACAAGACCAAGTAAAATAGCATGACATTAAGGTACTTCGTGTTGAAAAGAAAAATCCATTTTGTTTCTTTTACAAGAACTCCTACGAAGACGAATATTTGCAAAAAGTTTGCGTACGCAATACTAGAAGAGCTAGAGATCAAACTTTATTTCCAATTGGTTTAACTCAAGCTTACTTAGAAAAGATACCTTTATCTCATAATAAAAAAGAGATATCAAAGAACTTCTGGATAAAAATATAATACCAAAGAGCTATTACGAAACCTACTTCAAAAAATTAAATTTGACTGATTAATTTTAATAAAATAATGTAGATTTTTAAGGGTAATTTTGTAATGTCATCTACTAATAAAGATTTCTCTGTGATTTTTAGACTGCTTAATATAAACTAGTTTAAGTGAACTTATAGTGTACAATTTGCTGTGATAATTTTTTGATTAAACTGTTTTTATTCCTAGATGGTGCAATAAGTAACCGTAAATTACAGTTAATAAATATTTAAGTATAAGAAAAATGTTATTTTGTATTTTATGAGACTAATTTTGATTTGTTTATAGAAGACTAATTATGGTTAAGAAGATCTATTTTGTTATAAATTCTCCTAATTATAAAAATTTGTGCATAAATATTTCAAAAATCTGTTTTTATTTTTAATAAATATTTGTTCGTTCATGTTTGATTTAATTTATTAGATAAAATAAGTGCCGAAATTTATAAAAAAAAAATTGAGATAAGTAATTACAGAACATAACATTGTAAAGAGAACAAATTAGCTTAAATTGCAATAACTCGAATTTTTTCGACAATACCTGCTTAACTGAAAATGAAACATTTTTTGTGTTCTATATTCCCAACAAAACAGTCCTTACTCAAAAAATTAAAATTAGTTTTTCCCTGTTAATTTTAAATAAATTTGGTAAGTATATAGGAAATTCTTTTCGTGTCAGTAATTCGTTTCGTGGTGACTGAGCGCGCCACTCATTGCAGTTCTCTTCAAATCAGGCCATTTCGGCGATGGGAGTGAATGAAATGGGATGACTTTCTTTGCTCACTCACAAGGGTCGTAGGTGCTTATTACTACTAGAAAAGGCGGATGAAAAAAATCTGCAGCAGTTATTATAAACCTATTTATGAACATAGTAAAATATTTTTGTATATTTGTTTTATCAAAAGGAAGAGTTGGTATTTTATATTTATGTATAATCTATTTTGTGTATTCTACTAGAA
>NW_020654878.1:51774-69878 GCF_003589595.1 Hyposmocoma kahamanoa | reverse complement strand
AAATATAATTACATTACACTTTATTGCTATTTTTAACAATCCAAAGATTCGCATTAAATAAGTAACAAACAAAATTACATTAAATACAAAATCAACTTTTTGAATGGAATTTAAACTTATTGCAAAGGGAGTAAAAACTTAAATCATTGTATAAAAAACGGCTATAAGTATTAGAAAGAAGCCGCTGGTTAAAACCGTATATCGTGATGTAAGTTATAGGCGTGACAAGGTCACGGAAGTAACAGTCGTGACAAAATCACGATGATTTATCACTGTGATTTTTTTGGAACCGGAACGGCGGTCACGGCGATAGAAATGTAACGCTATTCCCCATGTCTACGACTGACTGGCGGCCCGCAGGCGCGCGAAGTATTTACGTGAGAGCGAGAGCGAGAGGCATATATATAGTCTCTCTCTCTCTCTCCAACTTATGTTTGGGGTGTACGTTATATTTTATAAATTTTGTATAAAGGTAGAGGCTGATTTCGAAATAAATGTTAATTGCGAGCTAGACATCGAGCGTTTCACTTCTCCAACTAACAACCCTCCGAGCATCCGCTACAAATATAATATTTTTCACAATTAAATAATTTAATTCATACATTGACTTACAAATAAATGGACGACGGGTTTAATACAAAAACCACGAAAAAAATGTCCCAAGTCAACCTATTCGAAATTTAAATTGTAATGTCATCGCAGTATCGCGCTGTCAGTCGAACAAATGAAGACTAAAGCGGAGTGTCGCGCTCTGTATACGATTTTAGCGCCTTACAAGTGCGGACACTTTTTAGCGCGGACCCGACGTCCATATAATTGTAAGTCAATGAATTCATATAAAAGAAATTATTTTGTTCGCTTTTCCCTTCAGCAACAGGCTCACAACAAATGAAAATAATATTAGGAATAACTTAAATAGAACATTACACTGCTTGACATTTTATTATAGTAAATTTCATTTTATGGATACTAGTAATTTTATTAGTAAATTTAATTATTTCACTAAAGGGAGGTATTATCTTACTAGTTATTTTAGGGGACAGATAGCAGAGTTGCTATCATATTATATTAATAGTTCAGCCAAATCGTTGGCTACCAGACCGGCTGCTTCTATTGAGCAGTCCATTGACATAGATCTGTTTACTGACGTAACTCAATAATTCAATGTCCAATTATTTAAATTAATTAATAAGACAACGGAGAAATACTCTTGCAATACAGTGACAATAAAAAACCACCACAAAACTCATAGAAATAAAATAAATTGCATATTACACCTGGTGCACCGAAATATTCAAGGCATGAAAGACAAAGATTTAGAAATATAATTATTTATTAACTGTCTAAATATTGATATTCTTTGTATTACTGAGCACCACTTTTTATCCAAACATCAGTTCATGTTTAGCTTCAACAATCACCAGGTGGCTAGTTCGTTCAGCAGAGTAAAAGCTATTCATGGCGACTCTTTCAAATAATTAAAAAATTCAAATAATGTTCAGATATTGTGAGCCTATATATTGAATCCTGCATAGAGCTTGAACGGCTTGTAGTATTAAGCGTATACAGACCCACTCATTCATCGTATTTAGGCAAATTAAATAATCTAAATAAATATATTGCTGTTTGTGGTGACTTCAATGTGAAATTCCAGTTAGAAGATTCCAGTGCTAGCAGTAGGCTAGTTATAATCTTGTGAATATTTTCTTGGTGCCTACTAGAACTTCTGCTACAGCCACTTGTTTAGACAACATTCTAAACAAGTCTGATCACTGCGGTCAATTGGCCACTTTTAATATAACTGTGATAAAGTGCCAGAAAAGGATATCACATGTGTTTCGATAAATAATGGTCGACTTAAAGCTTATAGAAATAACGTAATGCTTAAACTAACTGACATTCCGTACGTTAACGATCCCAATAAATAGTAAAATTCAATTTTCATCATAGTGAAAACTGAACGTGATAATGTTTTTAAATCCAAATTTTGTAACCATAACAATTCATTGAAATTTAGTGATTGGGCGACAGTGGGAATTCATAAAAGTAGACAAAGGCTATATGATCTTTACGATGAAAGGACCTATAACACTAGTAACAGTCTTAATGATTTTGTTAGGAAATATTCGAAAATATTTAAACGTGTTTGTGTTGCAGCCAAAGCAATGTTTATAAATAATAAATTAATTAATTAAAAGCAGCGCGAATGTAGTAAAAACGACTTGGAATATTATAAACAGCAAAACTGGAAGGGTCAAACCTGGTAACTTATATTTTAAACTAAGATTAAAGAAAACTATGCAGTTAGTATTACTAATTTAAGGTTCCGTCATATATTTCCAAACGATATTGTTAAAGACTTTAAGTCTATAAACATAAAAAATACTGCTGACCGTGATGGTGTTTCAGAGTAATTAGTTCTATAATTGATTGTATTGCGCCTTACTTAGACTGTATCTTTAACAAATATGTTGATGATGGTGTGTTTCCTGACCTCATCAAGCAAAGTTATTCCACTTTTCAAATCTGGTATGTCAGATCCCACCAATTTCAGACCTATTTCAATACTACCAACACTCAGGAAAATCTTTGAAAAAATGATTCTAAATCAGATGTGTGCACATTTTTATAGTAATAACTTAATGTCTCCTAACTTAATGTTTCACTCGGGGTCGCTCTTCAACCGATGCTGGTGTGCGAAGTGCGAAGACTCACGTGACGCTATTGGTGTATTCTGTGACTTTTCCAAAGCTTTTGGTTGTGTGCACTCTTGTACTCTGGTCAGGAAACTTCGCCATTAAGGTGTGGCAGGACATGACCTCGACCTTCTTAAATCGTGTTTGAGTGATAGAGCCCAGAGAGTTGATGTTAACAGTACGAGATCATCAGGGTCTGCAATAAGCATGGATGTCCCTCAAGGTTCAATTCTAGGTCCATTTTATGTTTTTAGTTTATATTAATGACTTACCTAGCCTCGTGGAGGGTTCAAAACATGAGATAGTATTGTTTGCTGATGATACATCATTATTATTTAAAGTTAAAAGGCACCTATGTTCCTACGACGATGTGAACAATACTATATCCAAATATAGTATATAATACTATATCTAGTTGATTGGTTTGCTGTTAATAACCTGCACCTTAATGAGAAAAAAAACAAATTGTGTGAAATTTACATTACCCAATTTTAGAGAGACTTACAAACATTGTAGTTAAAAACGAAAAATTGAATCTTGTGGATACAGTTGTATTTCTAGGTATGACATTAGATGCTAAATTGCAATGGGGTCCACATATAAGTAAGTTATCAAAACGGCTCAGCTCTGCAGTGTACGCGATTAAAAAAATACGGAAACTTTCAGGCGTCGAAAACGCTAGATTGGTTTACTTCAGGTACTTTCAGTCTAATGACATACGGCATTTTGCTTTGGGATAATACCGCCGATGTCAATAGAAACTTTGTCCTGCAGAAACGTGCGGTTAGGGCAAATTACAATCTGGGCCCCAGAGTGTATTTGAGAGATAAGTTTAAGGAAATTAGTATTCTTACACTAGCGTCACAGTACATTTATGAAAATGTAATTTATGTTAAGAAGAATAGTAATCTCTTTATGCAAAATAGTGACAGACATAACATTAATACGAGGAATAAAAATAAACTAGCTTTTCTTGATAGCCGTCTTCACAGTGACAAATTCATTTAAGGGGCAATGTATACGCTTCTATAACAAGATTCCGGTTGATGTACAAAACTTTGCCATTCACGAGGTTTAAAATTATAGTGAAACAAAAATTTTATACTAAAGGTTATTATACAACTTCTACGTACTTGGATGAGAAAAATCCGTGGTAATAACCCGTTTAGCTCGTGGCGGTTCTCGATTTCTGATGTTTGAAATAAAACAAAAAATATATTGTAAAAAAATATATTGTAAATGTTGAATGCGTACAAATGTTATTTACAAAGAGCAACCCCTAGAGTTTCTTGCTCATACTTCTCGGGGGAATCTGCCTTACGAATGAGCGGTAGAGTTTAACCAATGTGACGATTTTAAGTGTAATAATACTTACCTATGAAGTAAAAGATTATTTTGGTTTTGATTTTGATTTTGTGTTCATAATGAGCAACATAACTAAGCTTATTGCCCAGAGCGACACCTAAGTCCCGCACCCGGTCCACTTCTACCACTAAATTACCATCAATATAGTAAGAAGATCTAACTATACTTTTATTTTTGGTAAATTTAATGTGATTACATTTACTGACATAGTTGCATATAGTTTTTATCGCACCATAGTTTTATATGATTGAGATCTTCCTGCAACATTTGTACATCTTCCGCGGAGCGAATGGATTTAATTAATTTCATATCGTCAGAAAATAGATAATAGTCACCGTGATGTATATGATCAACGATGTCATTTATAAAAATAAGAAGCAGGATCGGACCAAGATGCGATGCCCTGCGGTACGCCAGAAGTTGCCACATATGGTTTTCTTACAGACCTCCGCGTCCAATTTCTTGTTTGCTGGTGTTAGGTACTCTTGTACAAATACGGGGCTTCTTTTACCTCCGATGCCCAGGTCACCAGTATTGAGTTTATCACTAGGCTTAGCCTTAGAACGGTTATACTTGCTTATGGCAGCGAGTAGATCATCGCGGCGGAGTGTGCTTTCGAGCTTTACAACAACGCGGTCGTTCAGTGTTTCTATTCTTGTTTAACTGGGCAACACGATGACAATGCAATATATCGTTCTCCACGAGAGAATGACCAATCACCCTCCCAAGTTGTAAAGTTGTATATATGTGATTCTCATTTTTGATTTCAGGAAGGCCATTTAATTCAATATTGGACTCACGCGCTGTTTGTTCCAAAATAGAAAATCGTACGTTTATTTCATTAAGTTGTGACTGCAACGTTTCGTGTCCACTGGCTATTTCTTCCCTGTCTCCGAGTTATTTGAAACAGTAGTTTTAAATCTTCGAATTGATCATTTATAAAGTTTATTGATTTTGTAAAGTTTTCCAATTGAAGTTGAATGTCCTTAAGGTTCTCATTAAAGCAGGAATTTAGAGCGGGTTTTAAAGACTTTTCTATTGCATTTTTGTATTTCAGTCTGTATGAGTTCTTGCAATTTCAGACGATTTTACATTGTGGTTGCTGAGGCTGCGTACTGATTTTGCCTTTGTTCCTTAGTGTAATGTTTTGAACCATACTTCCACGGACGGGGGTGTTTGTATTGTCACCTTTCGGTTTTTTGCATGAACAAACAAGACAAATCTAGTCAAGTGGAGCGGTTTCAACAAATTCCGAAGTGATATTACCGCAAAAGTTACAACAACACTTTTTGCAAGCTGAACATGCAAGGTATTTCCCAGCCTCTACCTCCTCAGAACAACCAATTTATTAGTTACAAAGTCAATACCTTGAAAGTCAAACTTAATTCACAGTGGTATTTGTGGTAGTACTTCGTAGTAAAAGGCGTAGGCGGGCAGTGTGACGTAGCATGCATCCGCAGCCACAGACTTCGTAAACAAGATGACGCCACATGCTCGTACCCTCCATGGTATACTCATTTCGCCGTGTGACGCTCATTGATCTGTAGCACAACCGAAGAGCGACTGACCGCGGGTCCGCAGAGCCCGCGCTTGAATCCCAGCCCCGCACCACCGACAATTCACTCACAGTAGATTCCAGTCGACTCCGCCAGATGTCCAGAGTGTCGACATAAGATGACGACCGCTCGCCGACGTCACGCGCGTCGAGCGAAAGAACCGATGAAATCCAAGATGGACGCGCCATCTTACGAACACCGCCCCAAGATAGTAAGAGAGGGGCCGAAGTTCGATGTCCTGATCCAAGTCAAAAACACCAACAATCACAAAAATAAGTCAGTAGACACGTCCGCTCGCATCAAAAATCCAAGAGAGTTGTGTGATGTACACTTTGCGTGTATATTTCGGCTTCGTTTTGTGTCGTTTTACAGCCTGTATATTATAATAATAATAATCATAGTCAACAATAATTGATTTTGTTTATTAAAACCAATGATATTATACTCAAATTAAAACTGATTTGTTATAGTTCAACTGTTTTTGTTTATCTACCATTTTCCTCGTTAGAGTGAGGTGAAAAGTTGTGTGTTTCGCTCGGCAGCAAATTTCTTTGGCGTCTCGTGCCTTAAAACCCTCGCTACGCTCAGGATTCTATATGTATAAGCACTCGCGTTAAACAACAACTTTGCAGCCTTGTATAACAAATAACTATTAAGCAATCGATGCATAATGAAGGTTATAAAGACGAGCACCGTTATTAGCCCACAAGGCTTTGTCGAGTGAATGATTCCATACAATACTTTTTATACGAGTGAATACAATAATGAAACACAAACAATATTTAATGTATATTTTGTTATGTACATTTTGGTAACAATCCATGATAACAAATTCGAACGAAAGCTAAACAAACGCTATAAAACAAAAAACCAAAGAGAAAGAATTGAAGAGACCAATACGTATTTTATTTTAACCACAGATATTGAAATAAATTAGATTTCTGTGATATGAACCATCATTTTTTTATGAAGGTTTATGGCCCAGTTACAAGACGTTTAAGCCAATTTAACCAATAGGCAGTAAAGCGTTGATTTTTGATATTTTAATTAGCAAAAATACGTTCTTTTTTGAAACTCATTGTTAGTTATAGTATAGTATAGACAGTATAGTAACGAGTAACATAGACAATAGAATTTTCATTCAGAACTAAAAAGAGCGTCTTTGTAATATGGTTTTTGAAATTATAATTGACGGAGTAAAGCAGACAAAGGATTGTTTCATTCACACGAAATGTCAAAGCAAAAAGTTTTAATGCATAAAAATAGATCCATTTTACCCCGAAGGGAATAAAACGGGTATTTTGGTTCTAGTCAAAGCTTGACCCTAGGAGATTACACTTAGTATTTTGAGTATGAGTTACATGTGTTCTAGCCCGTTTCACAGCAATAGTAGTCGCTTATATCGTCGGACTCCGACACAAAAAACAGTACGAGTGGCGTGTGAGGCGTGGCCGTCAGGAGCGCATCGCGCGTTCTCCAATGCCGTCTCACGAAAAGGCCGGCAAGGCGTTAAATTGGGTCAAGCCTTGGTTGTCCAGCGAAGGTCAAGACCCAAAAATATCCGTTTTAATCCCTTCGGGGGTAAAACGGTTCAATTTTGACCCTAAGAGACTGGTTTGGTTTCTGCCGCCAAAATCTAAGCAATTTAAAGCAAGTAATTTAAAAGTAATTTAAGCCTTATTAATCGTTAGAAGAAAGAGACCAATCTTGGCATCCAACTACATAATTATTTACTTACTAAGTATCACAACCTGTTAAAATTCTTATTCATGTAATAATCAAATAAACTATAAATTACTGAGATCCATCTTAAAAGTTATAGTAATATATTAAGGAATTATTTGGTGTATCATTGGAATTAGAAGCACCTCTATTAACTTCCCCAAAATAATATTTAAAGTATGAAGCTTCGCTACGCTTTACCCTTGCTAAGGACTTCGTCAAGGGGTAGTAATCCATAATTTTTAGACGCCACAGCAGAACGGATACTTCCCGGGGGTGCATTAATACCTACACTTTCAAAAGCTGGTATACGATCATCCGGCTATCACGCATCGCGACGTGGCTTTAACCACCCTTGTAGTGATTATTAACAAATCCGTTAAACGTGGGCGTGGTGCCCTGCGTCTTTCTGAGGTGACAACAAGTTTATATGTCCAAAAGGGAATATCCTAGTTTTTCTTTTTATTAGATGTAAACCCGACTGACGAAAACTATTGGTCGGTTTTAGACCCAAACTTTGGCCAGAAAATTAACGAATTTTCAGTATTTATCATGTCGCCAGAGCTTATATGTAAAAGGGTCAAATCATGAATCCGACGACCGGTACTAAAGAGAGCAGCAAGGCAACATGTCTAGATAATTGAAAAAAATTATTGTCTTGAGGTGAATTCTCCGAAAACCAAATTATTGATACATCCCATACACATCTTCTGTTAGCAGGAAGTCTACTTAATTCTACTCTCTTAATTACTCGTGCGATTATAGAATGCGAACGAAAAAATCTAAGAACGTAAAAATTACAGATTTGTGTACTTTTATTGTTCTCGGCGCTAAATGCTATTTTTCATTAAAGTAACCTAGAAACTGGGCTACCTGATCAGCCGACGTTTTTAGATGGCAAATTGAATTTAAAGAACACCAATGTCGCCAACGTTTCCATGCTGATTCGTATGTACGCAATCTTGATTTTTTTTGTACGAACTTTCTATCAGAGAGATATATTGTGTAGACCAATCTTTTATTAGTGAACTCCAGCCTGATTCCTCCAAGCCTCCAATTTTAACCGGTTCACTTCTGAGGGAACAGCTTGCGTCGGGAAGTCCTTGAGCTGATGTTGCAGGTTGCGGATCTGATAAGGCGGAGCTGTAGCTCTCCGACGGAGATCCGCTCTCCAGAACTTTGGCGCCCTCTGGTGATTTATGAGACGGAATGGTTTTGGATTTAAAAAACGATTCAATGGTTTTAAATTGAGAACTGGTCTTCGATTGCCATCCGATTTTGAGAACTGGTCTTTGATTGCCATCCGATTTTGGAATCAAAAACTCTCGGGATAGGAAAACCGACACGTGATTGCAAATTTCTACAACCACTAACTGAAGTAGACTTGTTATTTCCAATTGCATAGTCTCCGTTTCTAGTTGTTCGGCTTTGCCTCAAATGATTTTTGAAACCTTTCATGGATGTTATTCTTCCTTCTGTTTAAATGGGGTACCTTATTTTGAGAAGAATGCTGATTTTGTTTTGCGTTCTGGTCGATTGGTTTGGCAATCTGTCAAGGCCTCATGAGCAGGGAAGAATTTGTTCTGAAAGAGCATCATCGTCAAAAAGAAACGCACTAGAAGGTGGTACCTTATTTAACGCACTGTGCGTATACTTAGACGGTGGTTTGTATACAGAACGTCTATATCGTCGTTCGCGTCCGTTCTATGATTACTAACTACCTTCGTGGCCGAACGATTACCATGCTGGACTGCCGCGCAGAGGTCCTGGGCCGAGAGAAATATTTATATGGCCTACGTTTCTCTCGTGACTTCAGGGGCCTTACCATGAACTCTTATTACAGTTCAGTATAGGTTCGTAACGACAAAAAAGCGGGATGGTGATATACACTTCATGTAGCGGTGTCTCACAACGATTCATTTTAGGTCCTAAACTGAGTCGTAATAAGAGTTCATGGTAAGGTCCCAGGTTTAATTTGTGGTTGTCTATGTGTGTATCCATTGCACCCGCGATGCAGGGTTTCCTTAGTGCGGAGCCATGAGTGTGTGTGCGTCATTATTATTATTCGATCACCTTCACACGACGCCCACAGGTTGAAGCAGATCATCACTGACTTTTCTGAACTCTGTGTCCGGGCCCGTAACATTTTTAATAATAGCCTCGTTAAGAGATTTTGATTTAACCTCTTTTGCTAAATTTATTAGGGACCCTTTCAGTAGTTTTATCAACAGACTTTGGGCTAATAATTAGTACTCTGCAAAGAGGCCACTCAAGTAAGGCAAGTTTTATACTTTTGAATGTTTATTCAGATACAGTCTTTGCGTCTGGATTAAAGCCTTCACCAAGAACACAGTCGGAATAGCAAAACGAAGTTTGTTGAAAATCTGTGGGTCATTTTTTAACCAAATAAATCTCTCTTTCAAAAACCACGACTTTCATATAGCGCGTTATTGCTGGGAACTCCTGGCCGATAACTTGTCAAGACCATCCAAATTCGATCTCTCGAACAGTCGTACAGTTAACAACAACGCGTACTTCACTCACTCAGCAATATACAGCGTACTGGAGAACGCGCGGTGCGCTCCCGCCGGCCACGCCTCTTGCGCCTCACGCGCCTCTCGTAGGTACTGTTTTCTGTGCGGAGTGCGACGATATAAGCGACTACTATTGCTTTGAAACGGGCTACAGCACGTAATTCATTCTCAAAATAATAAGTGTAATCTCTTAGGGTCAAGCCGCAGACCTAAAAATACTATAGTTTATACAAATGTTTATACAAGATTTTTCTAAGTACTTAAAATTTTGTAAATGTAATATGAATAAACTATCACACGTTTTTAAGTGATGAAAATCACTGTTTATACACTTACAAACACTATAATATTGCTTACCTACTTCACATAGCAAAGTGGAGTTAAACTAATAAGATGTGAAACCATGTAATGATATTTTATAAGGAATAGTTGGTACGGCTCTGACTACACGACACAATTTAAAAAGGTCACTGGTTGGTGGACAAGACCGGCGCGCTCACTGCGCCGACGCGGTGAACTGCGCGCGCAGCTGCTGCAGCGACGCGGTCGCACTCTGGCAAACAGTTTTCGATACATCAATGTGCATACCTACTCGGAAAATGTAATATGTATTCATTGCAATACTAGGTACCCTCAGATTATCTATGTTTTGTAATCTAAGTAGGAACCTTAGAATAATAACGCATAGAATGATAGTTTCATATCAAACGAACTGTCACAAGTGAGGCAAAAACCAAATTCATGTAGGCGTAAGCAACTTGTAACTACGCTCGTCGGCACGCACACAAATATACAAATAATGATGCCATGGAATAACATTTCCCTCAAAAGTGGGGAAATTGTATCTTGCTTAACTTATCGTTAAGTTAGAGGTGCCTACAAATTTGCTCGATTTTGTCGATCGTTACTGTTGATCGACAACGTCAAGTGACAGGAATTTTCAAAAATTTATTTTTGGTAATCCTTATGGAAATGGCATTTATATCTGAATACACGAAGGCGGACACGACTTTTCTCATTTCTAAATCCAAGATGGCGGACACGTCTTTTCGAATAAATGCAATATGGGAATCGTTTTCGAGGTATTCGAGGTGCTCATCACGAATATGGCATTTATTTCTAAATCCAAGATGGCGGACACGACTTTTGAAATAAATTCAATATGGGTATCATTTTCGAGGCATTTGGGGGTGCTCATTACGAATATGGCACTCATTTCTAAATCCAAGATGGCGGACACGATTTTTCATATATTGGCAAGTTGGGATCGTTTTCGAGGTATTTGGGGGTGCTCATTAGGAATATAGCACTTATTTCTAAATCCAAGATGGCGGACATGACTATTCAAATAATAGCAAGTTGGGTGTCGTTTTCGAGGTATTTGGGGGTGCTCATTAAGAACATGGCACTAATTTCTAAATCCAAGATGGCAGCCACGATTTTTCGAATAATGGCAAGTTGGGTGTCGTTTTCAAGGTATTAGGGGCTGCTCATTCCGAATATAGCACATATTTCTAAATCCAAGATGGCAAAGAATTAGAAGAAAAAGAATTACAAGTCTTGTCCCCCGTCTTGTATTCAGATATACATGCCATTTCCTTATGGTTTACCAAAAACACATTTTTGAAAATTGTTGTCAACCATCTTGGATTTAGAAATTAATGCTACATTCGTAATAAACACTCTAAAACTCCTCGAAAACGTATATAATTCTCAATCGTTACTGTCGATCGACAATGTCGAGCAAATTTGTAGGCACCTTATTAAATACTACCCAATTCTTATTTAACTCATATATGAACAAAAACCTACAAGCGAGTTTAAGTGCGACTATCGAATTTGAATATATAAATAGCCTGTTAATACTTCTATTAACATTATACATAAATTTAGTTTAGGTAAGATGCCGCTAGATGGCGTTGAACATTTTATGCAATTTTCTAAAACGCGCTATTGAGTTGTTCACGGAAACTGTATAACTATAGAGTGATTTACAAATAAAAACGTGTTATTGGAACATACAGGCTGTTTCATTTTGGGTATTTTTGGGACGCTATACATGGTCCTTCGTGTTGCCAGTTTAATACGGCGCGAAGTAGTACTTGTACATCGTCTTCCAGGCGCCAAAGGAGCAACGGATTGTTGCCAAAGGTGCGCTTTGGCCTACGGCAACGGGAGGCGGAAGAAGGCATCGTCACCGCTGTGACAACATAGACACTAGACAGGGCTACGGTACAAGGGGTGCACACCTGAGACATCTACCGGACGAGACGGAAGCAGCGCGGGGAGGAAGAGGAAGAAGAGAGAGTGAGTTAAAGTGTCAAGAAAACCGTGAGTACAATTTGAATCTTATCTATCAAGTGCATTAGTGAAGTGAAAAAAGTTAAAAGTTTTGCAAGTGCGGATGAACATAGAATAGTTTACCACAAATTACACCCAAACTCAGGAGAGAAATTAATGTAGGCCATTCAAATATTTCTCCCAGCACGGGAATCGAACCTAGGACCTCTGCGTGGCAGTCCGGCATGGTAACCGTTCGGCCACACAGGCAGTTTAATTTACGTGTGGCGCACTATAAGTTTCCGGAACGAATAAGAAAAAAATACTAAACTGGATAGAAATGAATTTATTGTTTCTCAAAATATTCTCCGTTAACGTTAATGCACTTTTTCATACGAATGAACCAATTTTGAAAATATTTATTCCACTCCTCCGTGACAATCTCTAAAACATATTTTTCATACTGTTCGACAGCCTCTTCCGGTGATGAAAATCGTTGACCGCGTAACTGGTTCTTAATTTGTGGGAATAAATAAAAGGCACATGGCGCCAGGTCGGGATTGTACACGGGATGGCTGATAAGGTCAACGTTGTTCACCTTCAAAAATTCAATTGTCTGGCTAGCCGCGTGAGAACTGGCATTATCATGATGCAAGATGATACGACGTTTACGGTCATTTTTACGGAGTTTGTCAATAACTTCCGGCAATTAAATGGTCGTGCACCAATCACTATTCACGGTACAACCTATTCTCCAAAGCAACAGTAGCCACGTGTCCAGTTTTATTTAAAAAAGAAGCAGTCATCCGCTTAGAGGCACTTTGTATGCACGCCACTTTGGTTGGTTTCGGCTCATCTCGAAAGACCCATACGCTCGATTGCTGCTTTGTTTTGTTTTGGGATCATAACTATAAACCCATGATTCGTCACCTGTTACTATGACCTACACCAAATTTGACGCCCCTTCGTTGAATCTGGTAAGCATGGCATTGCACCAAGAGACGCGATCCGTTTTTTGAGCCTCAATCAAATTGTGTGGGATCCACCGAGAGCACAGCTTTTTCACACCCAAATGTTTGTGTAGTATTGATTGTATTTGACTCATGCCTATGTCTAAAGATGCCCGAATTTCATGGGATGTCCCATTCCGGTCTGTTTTGATCATACAGCGCATAGCATCGATATTTTTGTTGTTCACTGCAGTGGTCGGACGACCATCACGAAATTCGTCACTGAGATTCACACGACCGCGTTTGAATTCTACAATCAGATACAAAATAGTCGTCTTGCATGGTGCTTCATCGCCAAAAGCAGTTTGAAGCCGAGCGAAGCTCCGCTGAGCTGTTAAATTACACTTAAAGTCGTAGAAAATCATAGTACGAAAATTTTCACGAGTTAAATCCATGGTGATGTAGACAACTGTATGGTCTCACCATACATACTTAAGTACAAATCTGCGCACGCGGCAACCTACTTAGGCCGCGCGCAGCTCTTTGTTTTATATAACTAATTAACCTTTAATTTTAAATCAGTACGTCACCAACTGTCCACAGAGACACTGCTTAAGGAAAGATTTGCCACCTAACACTTGTAACTTATTACGAAAATATACTTTGAACTTTCAAGCAATCTTTCTCTTCGTGCTACTCTGCTACTACAACAAACTTACAACTACAGTGCATGTATGGACTACACCTGGCCCATACAACAACCAATTTCCAAAATAACGCCACAATGTAAAAACAAGTGACAGTCAGATGAAACAAACGGTACTCTACAACCAAGTTCCGTTTTCAAATGTTGTAATTACTTTTTAAATATTGTTTATGTAAGTGGCCAGTTCCGGAAGCCCATAGTGCGCCCCGTGTAGTTATGTCCGCGGGGCTCATGAGAGGGCGGTCAACCCTGCTCGTGCGAGCGAGCCGGTCCCTCGGCGGACTCCCTCCGGGCTCACCTGCGGACGCGTGCGAGCGGCGCGGCGCGCGCGGCGAGTGCGGCGAGTGGTGCGGGAACAGCGCGGCCAGCAGCGGGTCCGCCGCGCGGGACAGCGCCGCCGCCAGCCGGCGACACACGCCGTCGCGGTTCTTGGCCACCATGCCGCGCGCGCTGTACACCACGGCGCCGCCGAAGTGCACCACCCTGCGCAGCACCACGCAGTCGGGGTCAGCCGGGGGTCAGCCGGGGGCAGCCGCCGGCCGCGACACTCACTGGAAGTGGTGCGGCGGCAGCACCAGCAGGCGCGGGTGCTGGCGGCGTTGCAGGCGTTGCAGCAGCGCGGCGTCGCCCAGCCCGCGCGCGCTGCAATCGCGCAGCACGCCCAGCACGCTGTCGGCGCCCTGCAACAGGCGCGCGCTGCAGCGGCGGCGGGCGGAGGGCGGCGGGCGGCGGGAGGCCCGCGGGGCGGGCGCTCACCGCGTCCAGCAGGTCGGCGGCCAGGTCGTGGTCGGGCACGCGCAGCGGCGCCCAGGCCAGCCCCTCGCGCGCGTACTCGTCCTGCTGGCGGCGCAGCGTGGCGCGCGTGACGCAGGCCTGCAGGCGCTCGGCCGCGTAGTTCACCAGCAGGCGCTCCAGCGCGTTGTGCGCCAGCGCCTCCAGCCCGTACACGTCCAGGATGCTGAGCGGCAGCGTGCGCGCGTCGCGGCCCGCGCGCAGCCGCGCGTTCACGCCCGTCACCAGCCACGTGAACAGGCGCCCGTACAGCGCCGCCAGCAGCCGGTCGCGGCGCGCGCGGCACCACTCGGCCGCGGCCTCGGCGTCGGCGTCGCCCTCCGCGCCCCAGTCCGACTCCGACTCGCGCTCCGACCCGCTGTCGCCGGGCGCGGGCGCGGGCCCGTCCGGCGCGGCGCCCAGCGCGGCCGCCAGTTCGTCCGCCGCCACGCCCACCAGCGCGCACGCCTCCTCCAGCTCTGCGACAGAGGCCGCCTCGCGTCAGCACCCGCGCCCCCGCCTCGCCCCCCGCCGCGCCCGCGCCGGCCCCGTCTCACCGTGCCGGTGCAGCAGCCTCGCGCCCAGCTCGCCGTCGATGAGGTGCGCGGGCTCGAACTCCACGTTGCCCAGCTTGAGCAGGAAGGCCAACAGTCGCAGCAGGCTGGAGCGTTCGCCCCCGCCGAAGCCCAGCGCGCACATCGCCGCCTGCCACACGAGCGAGGTTACGTCGCCGGAACTGCGAGGGCGCGGTCACCGCGGGCCCCGCCGGCGCACCTTGGTGAACGCGAAGTGGTCCTTGTCGGCGGAGACGGCGCGCGGGTCGGGCTGCAGCGGCGGCGCCGGCGAGCCGCGGCGCGGGGACGCCCCGCCCGACTCGCGCGCGCCGCGCAGCACGCGGTACTGCTCCCACGCGCGCTGCAGCCGCAGCCGCTCTGCAACGGCCCCGCGTCAGCGCCCGCCCCTCCCCGCTCCCCGCCCCCGCCCCCGCCGCGCCCGCACTCACTGAGCAGCGCCACGTCGGCGCCGGCCAGCAGCTGGTACAGCACGTGGAAGTTGCGCTCGCCGCCCGCCACCCCCGCGCCGCTCGCGCGCTCCTGCAACACGCGGCGCGTCACAGCGCGAACTCCCCGCCCTCGCACCCGCCCCCGCCCCCGCGCCCGCCGCACTCACCTTCTCCAGGAGGACTGCGTGCGCAAACCACAAGTTTAGTAAAACGCTCGCCAGTACGAATGGTGCGATCCGCAGGGTCTCTATCGACTACGCGATCGCGATCGGGCCGGGCCCCGTCGCTTCCTACTGCTTAAAGTGACGCCTACTACGTAAAGTATCGTAAGTCGAAATTGCCAAATTTACAGGGGAGCGTTTCAAAGTCTTGAATTCACTGAAATGAGCATAACACGTGACTTTGATAACAATAATTCTTTATTGACAGGACATATACCCATATTAGATACAAATTACAATTATATATAAAAACAAAAGCAATAAAATAACTGTCATACATACAATGCGCTTATAAGATAAGCCTGTAATTTCTTATTTCCATCACGATGCGCACGGAAATCCAGTGCTTAAAAAAGGAATTGTGCACGTGCTGACAGACAGCACGGAGAATCCTGTTGTCACACGCACGGAGACGGCTCCAGAAGCAGGCGACGCGAAACCTTATTATTGCGAAAAAATCTGGAACTCCGGCCTCGGCCAACATACTCCATGCGCTGCAGTATCTCGGCTGGTTCATTAGAATGCAATACGCATAATTATACTGCACTCGAATGGTGCTCATCGCGTGTTTCGAAAACCTACTCCAGAGTTGACATGTATAGAATCAGAAACAACGTCACTCTGACATCACTACTACACCGCACGAATCTGCGCGCGAGCATGTTGCACCGAACGGCTAGAGCCCTGCGCTCTCGTTCTATGTCGTCATCATCAACTAGACTCTCCGTTAGCACGTGCCCAAGGTACTTGAATTTATTCCCCCTCGCCACTTGCGCACCAACTAAAAACACGGGCGGAACGTTCGCCGAACCCCTTCCGGCCTTAAAGACCACCAGTTGCGTCTTCGGGACATTATATTTTAAACCGTAGTTCTGACTACTCTACTATATACTACTCACACAGTGCCAGTAGCTATCACAGACCATTGATCGAAGGGCTGAGGAGCACCGTATCATCGGCATAGCTTAAGTTATTTAGACACGTCGTGCCAATATGGCAGCGTACTCGAGTGCTCAGCTCCACGGTCAGGTCATTTACATAAAGGCCGAAGAGATCTGGCGAGGTTAGCCCGCCTTGGCGTACGCCACATTCTAACCTGAATACGTTAGAAGTTGTTTCGCCCCATTTTACACAATTAGTTTGGTTTTCAATTCCATACCAGAATCTCAACAGATCAATGACTTTCCCAGATACGTTAGAAGCATAGAGTTTCTCCTATAGTAACCTCAGGTTCACTAGGTCGAAAGCTCGACTAAGGTCTAAGAAACAGTAAACGACATGAATTCTTGCATAGACCCGGCGACTTTTAGTGCTAAAATTTGGCACTTGGGCGTGTATATGGCCCCATTATACGAAATTGTGTCCGTGGTTTTTTTATTCCGCCATTTTCCAGTATGGCCGCCATATATTTTCCACCGTCCAACATCATTGTTTTCCAAGAACGAATCGAGGTAATCAGTAATTTTATTATATTCCACAATGTAAAAATACAAAGATGAAAACTTATAACTATGAGAACCAATTGTGGACCCTGTTGGGCGCAGCAATTTTAGCAGCGAGGAGGACGCTATGCTGATATATTTCCTTTTCAAATAGTAAAATTTGTAAATTTTTTTTAAATTGTAAAATTAAATTTTAAAAACTATTTAAGCTGTAAGAATTGAATAAATTAAATGCACTGAATAACAAAATTCTATAAAATAATAATAGTAATCACAGTCAACATAACTGAAATCTAATTAAAATATCAAATAATATAAAAAAAAACATAGTAATAATAATAAAATAAAATAATATAAATATAATTTAATTAACTATTTCATTACATATTTATCACTTAAGTATGCATCTATAGTGTAGTAGCATTAAGACAAAAGAATTTGTTTCAGCTCTGATATAAATTTATTATCACTCCTTACGTTTTGAACTTCGCATGGTAAATTTTAACGGACATGACAAATGGGCCATCTGCGTACATTTTGCGACGGGAACGGGGGAGTATTAACTTGTTCGGGTACCTTGATGTGTGGTGAGTAGGAAGGTCTGAGCGTTTAGTGTAGAAATCTGAGTATTTATGTATGTACAAATTTACATGTTTCTAAAATATAAATGCATGGTAAAATATATTGTGTTTCTGGAAGTGAGGCTTGCATGTGTCGATTTGTTTTATATTACAAATTATTCTTTTTTTTGTAATGTGAAAAGCGATGGTGCATCGGTGCTATTACCCTATAGAGTAACACCATAACTGAGCCATGCATGAGTATATGCGTAATAAGTCGTTATTTTTATTTCATGAA
>NW_020654878.1:17844-41774 GCF_003589595.1 Hyposmocoma kahamanoa | reverse complement strand
GTTCAAAAAGTTCGATTAAAAATTATGAAAATTTCATTATGCTTTTCCAAATTGGTGTTTTCATAGTTAAATTTAATATTGATAGGATGTATTTGATGTGGATGAAAATACATTAATTTAGTTTTTGCATAGCTAATTGCTAGATTGTGACCTATCAACCACGACGCGGTTTTTTCGTCAAGTATTTGAAGCCTGTTGTTTAAATGAACACTATCTTTAATTGATGTGATTATGAAAATATCGTCCGCGAACAATATACAAGTTTCGTCTATGACTGTAGGGAGGTCATTTATATAAATTAGAAATAGGAGACAACTGATAATACTTCCTTGTGGTATTGAGGCATTTATAATTCTTTGATACGATCTTATTTTTCGTATTTCATTTGTCCCATAATCAAAGTAATCCATTTCGACGAATTGAACTCTATTGTTTAAATACGACACAAACCAGTCATGGGCTTTATCGCGAATACCTATTCCCTTCAATTTGTCTAATAGTATGTTATGTTGCACTTTATCGTAAGCTTTTGACATATCTAGTAATATGCCAATAGCGTATTTCTTTTTATCAACTATATTGAGCACTTCTTGTGTATATTTATATACCGCTAAGACAGTACACCGTTTATTATTGTTTATTTCCAATTGCATGTTACTTTTTCTCTCTTAATACTTTTATTTGTTCTCTCTTTAACTATATTCCACATTGTTTTAATTTTGATTTTTTCATGTTATCTATATATTGTAAGCGTTTAGCTGTGATAACTGTACGCTTTAAGAGTTCTTCATATTTTCTATAATAATTGTTTAAGATTTCGTTATTACATTTAGAAGTGAAAATCCTTAATAACCTCTTATTTAGACAACAGTCGGTGTTATGTGTGTCGGTTCTCTAACACGTTATGTAAAATTATATTCTGACATCGACTCTGACAACTGTTTAGATTTTAAGTTAGTGTTTGAATTAATTATGGAAGATAGTTTAAAGCGGATTGTTTCCAACCAAAAAAAACGTAGTAATACGAGTATGTTGAGATTTCAATGTAAATCTGTTGGAAAACTGTTCTACTTCTACTTAACTTAACTGTTCTACTTGTTTTGTAAGACTCATTAATTTATTAAAAGTTTTAACTTGATTAATCTTTTCTTAAAACCAACTCGCATCACTGCCTCCTCTTCTACTTGTGTTGATAACATCTTTTTTAAAACAGACGCAGTGTCTAAATCAATAATAAATTGCTTAAGATCAGACCATAGTGGCCAATTGGTTTCTTTTAATTGTAAAATGAGCAAGAAGGTAGACCAATTTCTCTGCAGACCGATTACCACAGAACGAATCGTTCGATTTCAAAATAATATCTGCAATAGTTTAAATTCCCTACCCCATATACCGGAGGTTCTAAATACTTTATATAACACGATATTTGGTTTAATTACAAATTAATTTGATAATGTATTTAAATAAAAACATTAACTATCCATAGAGAGACTAAATTCAACGACCGGGCACAAGTAGGTATTCATAAGAGTAGGTCTCGTTTATATGAGCTATATGCGATGAAAACTTATAATACTAATTCCAATTTCATAGAATATATTACAAATTATTCAAAAATATTTTAAAAAAGTATGTGTAGTTGCTAAGGTTAAGTTTCACAGCGACAAAATTAGACAATCGATAAATAAATCTAAAACTACTTGGAGCATAATAAACAAAAAGTCAGGCGGGGTTAAACAACACGATAAAGATATAGTTTTAGAATTAGGCAGCAAACTTATAAAATCTAAAAACAAGGTAGCCCAAGTTTTTAAATCGTTCTTTTCGGAAATTGCTGTGAACACTACAGAATCATTAAATTCCTCCCCTTCTCTTCCCATTGATCTCCTAAAGGAAAATGCCTGTATTGGGTCATCGACGGTAGAGCCGTCAGCTGGAATGCTCCGAAGGCCCTACTGCGGGACTGCACTGCTGTGGCGTAAGAAAATGTTTCCGTCTACATCAGTTATTCAATGTGACAGTGATAGAATCAGTGCTATTAGGATAACATCCGGTGATAAAGTAATGCTAGTGTTCTGTGTGTACATGCAGAATAACAGTGCGGATAATTTGACCGAGTTCGTGCAATGTATGAGTATGATGGATGCTATAGTCAAAGAAAACGTGTTGGAACCGTTTATTTATTAGGGGAGTTTAATGCGCACCCACGAGAGAAGAACAAATCAAAATGGATTTGCTCGCTACGCAACATGGCAAAAATTATTTTCGTAATTTTTGGAAAGTCACCAAGAAAATGGAGGCAAAGCCTGGACTCTCTGTTAGTGTCAATGGTATCTCTGACTCCAAGAGTATTGCTAACATCTTTAGAGAGCATTTCAATGTAAAGTCTTCCAGTGACACGACCGGAGGGCTGCAGGTGCTTGACTACGAGTCGGGGTGTGACGTTCATGTACTTTTTAGGGACGAATGACATTTATAAAATATTGAGGAAAATGAAAAGGGGAAAATCTCCCGGTCACGACCATTTAAGTGCCGAGCATTTGCAGTTTGCCGGACCACATTTGCCTCGTCTGTTATAATTACTATTTAATCTCTGTATTAGTCATTCTTATTTGCCTGTGTACATGACGAGAACTATAGTGGTTCCTATCTTTAAAAATAAAACCGGTGACATAGCTGACAAGACTAACTATAGACCTATTTCTCTGGCAACAATTACTGCTAAAATGCTTGATAGTTTACTGAAGGTGCAATTGGATAAATATTTGAAGTTACATGACGCACAGTTCGGCTTTCGGGCCGGACGATCTACTGAGAGCGCGATCATATGTCTAAAGCACGTAGGCGATTTTCTATGTGTGTAATACTCAACGTTACACACATAGAAAATCGCCTGTTTATGCGTGTTTTTTAGATCTCTCCAAAGCTTTTGACCTTGTAAATTATGAAATACTTTGGAGGAAGTTTGACGAGGTTAAATTTCCCAGGGAACTTACACGGTTGTTTGAATGTCGGCACGCGAGTCAGAGAAACTGTGTCCGATGGGGGAACGTCTTGTCGGATGAGCACGGTCTGGAGTGCGGAGTAAGGCAAGGTGGACTCACCTCGCCAAAATTATTCAATCTGTACGCTGATGCCCTGATAGGTGAGCTTAGCAGCACGCATGTCGGATGCCATATAGATAGTCTGCTTTGATAATATAAGTTACGCCGATGACATGGTGTTGCTGAGCCCATCTGTCGGTGACTTAAGAGTACTTATAGACATATGAGAATCGTATGCCATGAAGCATAATCTTAAATATAATGTAAGTGAATATATGGTTTAAAAACCAACCGCCTTAAAAGGCGGGAACTAAGTGCCCATCGCATGTCCCCCCCCCATTCGTCTCAACGGTCAACAGCTGAATAGAGTGACCTCCTTTAAATATCTTAATCACGTTACAACAGACGATCTGCGTGATAACGCAGATATTGAGAGGGAACGTAGAGCATTAGCAATGAGAGCTAATATGATAGCGCGTAAGTTCACTCGATCTATGGCACAGGTAAAAGTGATTTTATTTAAAGCTTACTGCCCATCACTGGACACCTGTAGTTTATGGTGCAGGTACACACAAAAGTCACTAAATGCAATGCGTGTACAGTACAGCGACGCGTTCAGGGTTCTGTTGCGGCTGCCGCGACACTGTAGTGCGTCCAGGATGTTCGCGGATTCGAGCGTTGACGGCTTCGAAGCGACGTTGCGCAAGCGCTGCACCGCGACAATGCGTAGGGTGCGCGACAGCTGCCACAAACTCTTGACAGTTGTTGCACACAGATGGGACAGTGGACTGCTAAGGCACTGGTCCTCTCTTCATTTAAGTTTACGTACTAACATAGTCATTTAAGTTTTTGCAGTAATACTAACATTTTTTATGGATCTTACTGTAGTCCGAAAAAAATGCATTTTATTTATTTTTTTTCTGTGACCTCTCAAAGGCATTTGATTGCGTTGATCATATTACTCTTATTAGGAAGCTGGAACATTACGGTGTAAATGGCAAGGCGTCGAAACTTGTCTCGTCATATCTCAACGGTAGAATTCAGAAAGTAGGCATAAATGGAGTGACTTCTTTGGGTTCTCCGGCAAAAATGGGTGTTCCGCAGGGCTCAATACTTGGACCTTTCTTATTTCTGATTTATATTAACGATCTGCCATTTTCTGTTAAGGACCAATGCGAAATAGTGTTGTTTGCTGATGACACATCCTTGATTTTTAAAACAGACAGACATGACATTAACTATGACCGTACTAATGATACCTCTAAGGTAGTTTATTGGTTTAATGCTAACAATTTATTGCTTAATGCCAAGAAGACAAAATGTGTTAAATTTGAATTACCTAACGTAAAATCGACTAGTCCAAGCATAGAAATAAACGGAGAAAAGTTAGCCCTTGTTCATAAAGCAATCTTCCTGGGAGTGACCTTAGATAATAAACTTCAATGGTTTCCACATATATCTTCCCTGGAAAGCAGTTTAAGCTCCGCTGCATACGCAGTCCGCAGAATACGTGAGCTTACCGATGTTAGTACTGCTAGACTAGACTAGTTTAGTTACTTCCATAGTATAATGTCCTACGGGATTCTCATGTGGCGTAAAGCGGCAGATATTGAAACCATATTTGTATTGCAAAAACGAGCGATTCGTTCTGTGTACCGTCTAGGCTCACGGGTTTCTCTCAGAGAAAAGTTTAAGGAGACTGGTATCATGACTGTGGCATCACAGTACATTTACTCAAATATTTTATATGCCCGTAAAAATATACATAATTTCAATAAGAAAGAAGATATCCATAATATTAACCTTAGAGCTAAGTCCAAACTCATGACACCGCGATTTCGTTTAACCAAGGTAAACAACTCTTTTATGGGGAACTGTATACGTTTTTACAATAGGATTCCGGGGCATATATTAAGTTTATCATTTCCTATAATAAACTTCCTTCTTAAATAATTTAATATTATGCTTAATCTATTCCAAAATATTTCCTCTCGTCTATTCCAATAAACAATTACTAATAAAATATTTTTCTTAACTAAATCAGTCGCACATACTTCCAAAAGACATGTCTGATATTTCACTAATCTCTACACTTTCAATACTATTTTTCAGCAGTACGTACACATACACCGCCACCTGCATTTGTTTTTCCGCAATAGGAAGCTGCGATTTTATTATTTTCAAACTGCATAATACTCTGTTTTTCGCTTGACAACCAAGATTCAGATATACAAAAGGCCTGGTAAATTGAATTTTTATCTAAAAAAGCATCTACTAAATATTGTTTGTTATATAATAATAATAATAATAATAATAATAAAAATTGTAGGTCATTTACGAAAAGTAAAGTTTTTCCCAATATTTGAATTAATAGTTTTGTCATTTCTGATATTTGGGGTTTCTTCTTGGTCATTCATATTTTGGTTGTGTTGAATATTGGTATAATATTCAGAACCTACTTTCGTGCCTTGTAAAATGTAGGTTATTTTGTATGATGTATTTAGCCATTTTCTTCCTCAACAAATCTACGACCAAGTGTCTGTTTTTGTTATTGTACTTGCCGATTCTGTATGTTTCTTCTATATATCCTTCTATGTTTATGTTCAGTATGTCGCAGAATATATCTACTATTCTTGTATGAAGATCAATCTCTGTTTCCTGGTAATACTCAACTAAACCATAAAGCACAATTTTGTTTTTGTCTATTTCGGATGTAATCTTTAGTAAACTCATGCAATCTATTTTGTAGCTCTACTATCCCTTGCTTCAATTTTTTATTTTCTTTCTGTAATAGTTCTATATTTGTATTTATTTTCGCTATAACCACTTTTCTGTCACTGTTTTCAATAAAAAAAATGTAACTATTTTCTGTTTGATGTCTTCCTTCAATTTAGTAAAAGCTTTATAAATTTCTGTTTGAATTGTGTTCTGCAATTCGGATATAATTGACTGATTATTTTCCATAGCCGTAGCGCTATGATGTGGCTTAAAGTTTGAAGAGTTAATTCAGCTTGGTTATCCTTATTGTTTTGTGGAGAATCGTGGTCATAGTTCGTATCTTCAAGTAAAACACTGAGTTTTATTGAAATTGATCCGTTGTTCGTATTTACTTTTTGTTTACGGATAGTAACATTTTCATTGCAAATTTATTTTTTGTTGCATGTCTTGTTTGACTCTATGTCTACCAGGGTGTCTCCTAATACAGTCTGATCATTTGAACTTAAAGATTCATTTAGTGACTCTACTTGCTTTGTTAATAATGTAGTAGAGATCTTAGATGACGCTGACTGTGCTGTGTCGCGATGATGTCGTATCGGGCGATTAATATCTCCCAATTTTGGTGTTTTGCAGGTATAGGAAGGACAGAGCCATTGATTTTTTCTCAGCTTTGTCATCGTATTGTAGAATCGCTGGATTGAAACCTGAACACATTCCAAAACATAATTGTCCTTACATTTGACACAGGTAAGAAAAGTCTCCCCGTGATGGTGTTTTTTAAACATCCTGCACATTTGGAAGCCATGGTTGAGTATATGTAAGTAGCGTCACCTTTGGGCCAGTAATGGAACCAATAATTATTCTCAGATAATGTTCTTAGGGTCGCCTACAGGAAAGTATGGCAACTGAAGCTGATTCTCCTTGACGCTATATGGCACTGGTCGATAGTAATGACGTAAGGTAGGATTTAAAAAATATATTGTAGGTAATAATAAAAACATAGTATCTACGATGTATTCTTCAATTTCTGTTTAATTTCCTCACAGTTTCTATAATTGTATAGTTAGTAAGAATCCAAGTCCGGTAATCTGGTTTATCATTAAGTTTCTTTTAGATCTAACTTGCACAAATCACAAATACCGTTTAGATCACTATTTTAAAATTTTCTTACGATTCCATACCTCTTCCTTGGAGATAACAGACTCCGGCTATCTATCGCCCGATGTTCGGAAGAGTAGCCTTCTAAGACCACTCGAACTGAACATTCACTCAAGAAATCCGAAATCGAATTGCAAAGGTCAATGGGGGTTCCATAAGAGGGAAACTTGCTTAAAAGGCGTGCATGCCAGACCCCGTGAACGGCACTGCAATGGTTTCGCCATGCCCTTCTATAGCCTCGCTCCATAAGTCAGTGGCGTACATAAGAAGATCCCCAGTAGATCGCCCTCTTAGGAAGCCGTACTGGCGATCACTGAGGATATCGTTGTCTTCAAGGTACGACAGGAGACGGCTGTTAAGTACACGTTCCATAGTCTTGCAAAGTATGGAAGTGACTGAGGTAGGTCTATAGTTGACAGGGTCAGTTCTGCTTCCTTTTTTAGGCACTGGTTGCACATTTGCAAACTTCCATGACCTGGGAACTACACCAGTCTCAAGCGAGAGGCAATACAGGCGTGTGAGAATAGGAGACAACTCAGGCGCACAGTTACGCAGGACTATTGCTGGAATTCCATCTGGCCCGATAGCTTTATGCACGTTTAGACTTCGCAGAGTTCTGAGTACCTCTTTTTGGCGTAAGCGAACTGGCGCCATAGTGCAGCCAGCCTGAGGTAAAGAAGGTGGTAGGTATCCTGCGGCATCCAGACGCGAACTCTCTGCAAAGAGTGAGGTTCGCGAGAGAGAGATTCGCCTTCTCTTCCGCAGTATGGGCCAGCGAGCCGCCTGGCCTCAGCAGAGATGGTAATGAGTGGCAACTACAGTTTTTTCAACCGCTTTGTCCAGGAACTAAAAGGACATGCTGCCTGCTGGAAAATAGGCAAGCTTGGCCCCTTAGTGGCGCACATGGTCGAAGTTGGCCCTGCGTAACACACTTTTGTTCTCGTTGGCGGCTTTATTAAAGGCTTTCATCAGATTCCGAGTATTCGGAGCTTTGCGTAATCGAGCATCTGCCCAAGCTTGGTACGTAGACTGTTTTTGTGCTTCAGCACGACTACAGTCGGCGTTAAACCATGGATGAGCTTGGGGTCCATTGGGTACATCGAAGTATGGTATATAATACTCCGTGCCCAATCGCAAGACCTCAACTACAGCATCAGCACAGCTCGACGAATCTCCTGAAGTAAAGCAAGCCTGCGAGGCCCTGGGGCTGGACTGGGAGGAGGGACTGGGGCCCTGATCGGGTGGGGAGTATAAGGATACAGCTTATACTCGACTTACGACGACCTTAGGGACCTCATGGATATTGAGAGGGAACGCAGGGCGCTGGCGGTGTAATATGGTGGGGCGAAGGTTTGCGCGTTGCAGTGAACAAGTAAAGATTCTACTTTTTAAATCATACTGCCAAGTTTTTTAGACGTGCAGCCTTTGGACCAACTATACGCACAGAGCCATCAGCGCCCTGCGAGTACAATATAACAATGGTTTTCGTATGTTGTTGGGGCTGCCGCGATTCTGCAGCGCGTCAGGCATGTTTGCACAGACTCGCACTGATGACTTTTATGCCATTATGCGCAAAAAGTCGGCCTCACTGCTCTGCAGACTGCGAGCCAGCTCCAGCCCAATACTGAAAACCATTGCCAGGAGAATTGACTCTCCCTTTATGCGGCAACTTTTTTCGCCTCGTTTTTAATTGCCTCAAATGTTCATGTTTTTATTTTAATTTTAATTTAATAATGTTTAGATTTAGTGCTTACTAACATAATTTTTAAGAATAAAATTGTTACTAACACATGTGGACTAAATAGTTGTCTGAAATAAATATATTATTATTATTATTATTACACCAGACAGAGGTCAGGTACCCAATGGTGCATCCACAACCACCGAGTATTGTTCTGGACCAGTTGTTAGCAGTAGGTTCAAGCAATTAGCCATGTGAGACTCAACATCTGGGATCCTTGTGGCGCCACTGACAAGCTGGGATGGAAGGCTCAGCGATAACGCAAGTTTTCACGTCTCACTCCCAGCATAATCGGTCATCTGTTATGGGAACAACCATTCTTGATGGTGTGCATTAAAGTCCCCCAGAATGATTAGTTGCGCCACTGGATACCTGAGCTGAGCCTCATCAGACGTCTCGCTCAGTTGTTGGAACAGCTGGGTTGTCTCCTGAGCGGTAGACACAGCAGTATACTATTTGGGTAACTCCTGTGTCAACCACACAAAAGCCACAGAAGCCACAAAATTCAGTGCCTCAAGGTTCTTGAGACGCTTGACACAGATGTCATCACGAACGTACACACGGACTCCGGCAGGTGAGGCGGTGAGGAAGAGCGGTTGCGGTTTATCGGTTTCAAGGCGTTGGAGACCGCGGATCCCGCTAGCCTCCAGAACCGAGTGCTCAGTGTGGCAGTACAAGCAGCTACTACTCGTCGTTAGACGCAACGCAACTGTTCAGACCCGACCTTCTAATGGCAACTCCCGAACACGAGCCGGAACACGGATAAACCATTTGGCGACTCGACTGCGTCGGGAGCAGTCCTGGATTTATAAAAAGGCCGTATAGGCCGCGGCCTAGGGGCGGCAGCGTCCTAGGGGCGGCAGATTTCAGTGGAGACAAAAGTCAAACATGTTCACAGGGTTTCTCACGGTTTTTTATGCCTTAAATAAATCCCTATATTTCTATAGGGATTTATTCCATCGAAACCTATATTATCGCGTGAGTGATAGATGAGAGCAGCGCGGCGGGCGCACGGTAGTGGCTCAACGTCACAATCCCCACTTCCCGCCCGCACTCTACCGCGTCTGTCTGTCTGATCGCGATAAACTCAAAAACTACTGACCTGACGGTTTTCACCATAGATATAGAGTTCACCATTAGACAGAATGATTGAATTAGATTAAGTGTATAATTTATTTAGGTTTTGTGTAAGTTGGCCTAAATATAACCTTAAATAAATAATATAAAATAAATGTTGAAGATGTCGGAAAAAATCATGCCGGCTTAGCGCTTTACTGACGTGCGCCCCGAACCTAACAGAGATAAATCAAATCGATTGTTTAGAAAAATATTGAATTTCTGAATCGATTTCGATAAAAGTTGGCAGTAAAGTAAATTCATTATGTCGTTTACCAGTATATGATGAGTGCTGAGAAAGGGGCGGCTGGTAGGTACTGGCTACATGGCCTGAGGTCTAGGGCGGCCAAGACTGTAAATCCGCCACTGGTCGGGAGGGTGGTTACCAGGCACGGCCGAACCCTACCACCGGTAGTCGTTGCTCTTTGGCACCACCCAAATTCAAATTCAAATTCAAAATAATCTTTATTTCATAGGTAAGCATTATTGCAGTTGAAATCGTCACAATGGTTAAACTCTACCGCTCATTCATAAGGCAGATTCCCCTGAGAAGAATGAGCAAGAAACTCTAGGGGTTGCTATTTGTAAATAACATTCACAATATTTCTTTTTATTTGCTACTATAAAGTTTTTGTTTCACTATAGTTTTAAACCTCGTGAAAATTTTGTATATCAACCGGAATCTTGTTATAGAAGCGTATACATTGCCCATTCAGTGATTTTTTGACTTTGTGAAGACGACTATCAAGAAAAGCTAGTTTATTTCTGTTCCTCGTATTAATGTTATGTCTGTCACTATTTTTCATAAAGAAATTACTATTCTTTTTTAACATAAATTACATTTTCATAAATGTACTGTGAGGCTAGTGTAAGAATGTTAATTTCCTTAAACTTATCTCTCAAAGATACTTTGGGGCCCAGATTGTAAATTGCCCTAACTGCACGTTTCTGCAGGACAAAGATTCTATTGATATCGGCGGCATTACCCCAAAGCAAAATGCCGTATGTCATTAGACTGTGAAAGTAGTTGAAGTAAACCGATCTAGCGGTTTCGACGCCTGAAAGTTTCCTTATTTTTTTTAATCACGTACACTGCAGAGCCGAGCCGTTTTGATAACTTACTTATATGGGAACCCCATTACAATTTAGCATCGTTTAAACGTTATACCTAGAAATATAACTGTATCCACAAGATTCAATTTTTCGTTTTTAACTACAATGTTTGTAACCGTCTCTCTAACATTGGGTAATGTAAATTTCACACAATTTGTTTTTCTCTCATTAAGAAGTGGGTTATTAACAGCAAACCAATCAACTACTTTAGATATAGCATTGTTCACATCGTCGTAGGAACATTGGTGCCTTTTAACTTTAAATAATAAGGAAGTATCATCAGCAAACAATACTATCTCATGTTTTATACCCTCCATAAGGCTAGGTAAGTCATTAGTTGTAATATCAGGAAGTGTAAACGTAAACAAATTGCTGGTTGGAATAAACACGTAAAGGAGGCTCATTCATGGGCGAAAATGTGTTTCCAACAGTGGCATTGGTGCGGCAGGCCAGTGGGTGGGCCTCTTTACGTAAATATGTGTGCCTCTAAAAAACTGTTCAAGGAAAAGCTGAAGTGGTGTCAAGATAACGAAAATAAAATCAAAATGGACATTGGACATGAATGGACCACACACCATAATGCTAAAGACTTTGGCAGCTTCTGGAAGCACACAAATAAAAAGAATCCCAAGAGTAGTGTACCAGCTAGCGTTGGTGGTCTTTGTGAGCCTACTCAGATAGCGAACATGTTTCGAAAACAGTTTAAATTAGAGAGCCCGCTTGGGGCAACGCAGGATGTGGGCACTGCTAGTGATAGTCCGGCTGTTGGGCTGGTCAGATTCTCTTTCAAGGAAGTTGAACGTTCCATTAAGTCCATGACGAGAGGAAAGACACCGGGGCATGACGGTCTTAGTATAGAGCATTTCCTACATGCTGGGACACACTTGCCCCGGGTTCTAAAGATGCTTTTTAACCTGTGCATTAGTCATGCCTACCTTCCCGACAGCCTGATGAAAACAATTGTTGTGCCCATAGCGAAAAATAGGACAGGAGATGCCTCCGATGGATCCAATTATAGGCCGATATCACTGGCAACAGTAGCGGCTAAAGTGCTGGATGGACTGCTGGACGGTGTGCTATCAAAGTATGTAAAGACCCAGGACGCCCAATTTGGTTTTAAACCCGATCTGTCTACGGAAAGTGCCATTTTATGCTTTAAACATACCGTCCAGTACTACACCAGGGGGCAAACGCCAGTGTTTGCCTGTTTTTTGGACCTATCCAGGGCTTTAGATACAGTCTCATATAGTATCCTTTGGGACAAATTGGAAAAACGCACAAATACCCCAAGTGAGGTAATCGACCTGCTCCGCTCCTGGTACGCTAATCAAACCAACCAGGTGAGGTGGGCAGGTGCTCTCTCGGATGTGTATAGGTTGGAGTGTGGAGTGAGACAAGGAGGTCTCAGCTCACCTAGGTTGTTTAACTGGTATATAGATGAGCTGATCGCCAGGCTCACCAGCACGGGAATTGGATGCTCGATCGGTGGTATCACTGTCAATAATATTAGTTATGCAGATGATATGGTGCTGCTGTGCCCGTCGATCAGTGCGCTAGTAAAACTATTAAGTATTTGTGAGGAGTATGCGATGACTCACGATCTAACATATAACACAAATAAAAGCGAGCTTTTAGTGTTTAAAGCCGGTAACAAAGCCCTCGCTTCAATCCCTCCTATTTATTTGTGTGGTGCGCCTCTCAAGAGAGTAGCAAGGTTTATATACCTAGGGCACTGGGTCACAGAAAATCTGCAGGATGATGTAGATATGGAGAGGGAGCGCAGAGCGTTGGCCGTACGTTGTAATATGTTGTCACGCAGGTTTGCGCTTTGTGAGGGTAATGTCAAAGCCACCCTTTTCAGGGCGTTTTGTCAGACCTTCTATACGTGCAGACTGTGGACAAATTACACTAAAGTGACGGTCAATGCCCTGCGTGTCCAATACAATAATGGTTTTAGGATGCTATTGGGGCTGCCACGATTTTGCAGCGCATCAGGTATGTTCGCGGACGCGCGTATTGATAGCTTCAGCGCGATTATTCGGAAGAGAACTGCCTCCCTGATGCGTCGCGTGCGTGGCAGTTCCAATAGCCTAGTTCGTTTGATCTGGGAGAACCCTGTCAGTGAATTGTGGAAGCACTGGAACTCAGTCCACATGGGTTCCAGGGGTTTAATTTATAAGTTACTGTAATATTTCGCATATTTAGTACTAACAACACAAAATAAACTTTTTGAAAAACCTGACGACAGATTGTCGCAGCTCCCATTGTCGTCACGTTTTAATTATTGCTGTCCGTACGTATTCTGCTCCCTGCCCTCCCCTCTCGTACTCAGCGCCCTTTGCTCGCTTTGCAGTAGCATTGGGTCGTGGCCAGAGAAGAGCAAGCACCCGGGTTCAGGTTAAAACCAATCAAGTTAAAAACGAATCAGGTTAAAACCCGAAATCTAGGGCAAAAACTAGTTACGTCTAAATATTTGTTGTGAATTGAGTTTTGTTCAAATTTAATTATACATTATGTTTTCTTTTGTAATGTACTCTGTAAGTCGTGTTAATAGACTATTAAATGTGGAAATTGTCATTCTTGAATAGTCCCAAAATTTTCTATCATCACTTTTCAGTTCATCAATAAACGTTTGACATAACCCTAATGGAATTCATTTTCTCTCCCCCATTTTTAAAAAGTGATACATTATTAAAATTTCGTTTTCATCCATTTCGAGCGAACACACACTTTTTCCAAAAGAACATACAAGCGATTGCAGTACATCAAACGATTCTGTCATGCAAACGACAAAGAGGCTGTCGTGAAACGATAAATTATCGTCACGATCTAGTGGGAACTGCTAATCACGACAGTCGTTCAATGATAAAAAATCGTCCACGACTGATAGTCGTGAAATGGGAACAGGCTAGACACGACAGTCGTCCAACGATAATGAAACGTGACGACATAGTGAGAACGCGCCCTTACGCACCAGCAAATTCGCGTAATACAGTTCGAGTACACAGTATTTTAGTTTCTACCACTCAGTGTTACCACACTAAAAAGACTTAACAACAAGCCGTTTGCGGAACACTGAAGGAGTGCACCATCGGAAAGAGCCCCCGCGGATCGTTTCCGGCCGTCGCTCGGGCGCGCGAATACTCACAGTGCGTGATGTGGCCGCCGACGGGCTCGCCCTTGAAGTCCAGCTCCACGTCGAGCAGCTTGCCCTGCAACGCGGCACACCCGTTACTGTCGCTCACCGCAGCACCGGCCGCGGTGCACGGCGCGGGTCGCCGCGGCGAAGCTACGGTAGGCGCAAGCTCACGAATCGGCTGGCGTTGTGGTTGAGCGCGGTGGCGGCGTTGCCGAAGGCCTCGAGCAGCGTGCCGGCGGCCGTGAGCGCGCCGCCCGCGCCGCCCGCGCCGCCCGCCAGCACGCAGCACTGCAGGCACACGCGCGCCGCCTCCGTCTTGCCCGCGCCGCTCTCGCCTGCGACCGCCGCGACTGGTCAGAGCGCCCGCGGGCCGGCGCGCCGCCCCGCCCGCGGCCCCACTCACCCGTGATGACGATGCACTGGCTCTCGCTCCTGTCGCGCACCCAGCGGTACGCCGCGGCCGCCACCGCGTACCTGCAACGCGGCAGGAACGTCAGGCGAGCGCGGCCGGAGCGCGGAGCGGGACGCGTCGCGAGTGCAACTCACACGTGCGGCGGCAGCGTGTACGGCGGCCGGGCGAGGTAGGCGCGCACCAGCTCCGCCGAGTAGAGCGGCAGCGCGCGGCACGGGTTCACCGACACGAGTGCGTTGCCCACCCACGTCTGCAACACATCGCCACTAACGTATGCGCCCCGAAACGTTTACCCGGACTACTGTGGCATCTTGCACAAAAGGGTATAAAACATTCTACACCTTATTAATTAAATTTTTATTGAATTGATATTCAATTATTTTTTGTGAAATTACTCCACTAGTTCGTTATAATTATTAATACAAAAATCGAACACTCAGAAAAAGCACTCAGAAAAAGTTCCTTCGATCCGGTCGGATTCGAACCGACGTCTTCTTGCATACCGTGCCAGACGCCATACCAACTAAGCCACGGAACGAACCAACGGACCTCACGAATCTTTCTATGTGCTTGCGTCGTGTCTTTGTACTTGGTCTTTCAACGACTTTTTAGTCGTAGCGCCATCTATGAGAAATCTATTGCAGATTTATCACCCAGTTAGTACCTTTACAGCTACCAGTCCTGGCGAGAGATGTCGCTATTCACTGTATTAATTAAATTTTTATTTAATTGATAGTCAATTATTAAGTAAGTAATAAAGTCGTTGAAAGACCAAGTACAAAGACACGACGCAAGCACATAGAAATTTTCGTGAGGTCCGTTGGTTCGTTCCGTGGCTTAGTTGGTATAGCGTCTGGCACGGTATGCAAGAAGACGTCGGTTCGAATCCGACCGGATCGAAGGAATTTTTTCTGAGTGTTTTTTCTGAGTGTTCGATCTTTATATCAATAATTATTCTAAGTTTTTTTTTTTAAACCAGACAACGTATGAAACGTGCGCCCGAAATAGGTTCCGTATAATCTATGAGCACATTTTATATGGAAATATTTGAGAAACAAGTCGAAGTTTTTAAAACTGTGTTTTTGAAGATGAGGTGCGGGACCGTGCGGAAAGCGGGGAAAGTGCGTCATAGCCGCCGGAAACATAATATTCGACTGCTCCTCGCCACCCCGACCCCTCATGGTGGCTGCTGCCAATTACGTTCGCCTTGAGGGACACCTTCACCGACTTCACGACTCCTACGAGCGCGGTGAACCCAGTCAACCCAGGAAAACCCTCAACGACCCTGACGACCATGTCACTCTCGCCACATTACAGGCCGACCAGACCGCAACATAGTTCAGCGTGTACCCGCGCATTCTTTCCTACCCTTCTGGCGGAAATGTTCATGGGTTAAGAACCTCCATAACCCCCATTTGTGCGGTGGCGCGGCCAAAATCATCAGCGACCAACTGCAAAATATCTTTCTTAAAAAAATAACATGAAATTGATGAAAAAGCATGAGTACAAAAACATTAATAAAAAACTTTGATTCCATACCCAACTCGATTATATTAATAAAAACACCTAAATCCCCAAAATCGAAATTTCTTTTTCAAATTACACGACATGATTGGGTTACCAAATTCTTTGGCGGTACGTGTGAAAAATCTCAATTTTCTAGTAGGGACAAAAGTCGGCTGTCAGTAAACATATTTAGAGGACCTATATATTAAAATAGAATGTGGTTAAGTTGAATACCGTAACTTGCTACAGAACCCTAGAATGGGCGTGTCCAAACGGAACACTGAAATGCAGAACAATGACTAACAAGAGATGTTAATTAACGAAATACTGACATAGATGACATCCTGCTTGTAGCGCACGTGCAAGTTGTGCAGGAAGGTATCTTCAGTGAGCGGCGCCAACAGCACGGCGTCGCACTGGCCCGGTTCCGCCGCGTCGCCCATGCCGCCCGTCACCGCGCGCCCGCAGTCCCGCGTCGCGCCTCTGAAGCCCTGTCCGCCATAATATCGCTAAGCGCCGCTACGTCCCGCTGCTGCTACGTCGCCGCCTGCTACGTCACAGCTGCTACGCCCACGCAACTACGCCAGCAAACGCTGTGGACATTCACAGCATAAGGATTTTTCAGTATTACAGTAATTAGATTTACCCTACCACAGAATTCAAAATCATGGTTTAGGTAACTATGGCACTTTGTTGTACAAAACAAATTTGTTTGGATTTTGTTTTTACAAATAAATTTTTGACACAGCTGATCAAATGAGTGGCCCAGTACAATTTGAACCACTCATACTGCCATCACAGACCCAAGAAGGCCCATTACTACCTTCAACTTATCAAATCAGACTACTTGTGTTGAATTAGAAAGTTTCAAAAGAAACTTTCCCCTATTGCTAAAAAGGTTTAAAATAAATCGTAATTGCACCAAAAATAAGATGTTGAAGAAGTCATTTCTTCAGTGTGCTACTGGTTATTGTGATTTAAACATTTATCACACTGATCCTCAATACACATAAACATAACATATTTTTAATATGTTAGAGTATTTAAAAAATAAATACTTTTATTGTAGACATCCATTCCATTTGTTAATAATAATAATAGGAAAAACGCTTATAAATTAGTGTAAGTAGATATTTTTTATTTGGTATTGGTTGCTTGTACACCTTATAAAGTTTCTTTTGAAAATAAATAGTAAGACAAAGAAGGATCTTATTACCAAAGTTAAATGTTTCTTTCAAAGTAGGTAGTTCACAACTTTTTTAATTTTCGTAATATAGAAGTTTTTTATATCAAGTGCCATAGATAACCAACATGCACAGCTTAGAGGGCTATATAGCTATAATTTATAATTTATTTATTTATAACAAACAGGTTGTACAGAAGTTAACATGTAACTTTTATTGTGTCTTGCTAAATTTTAGGCATACAATCATATCGAAGGTGTAATAAACATATTTATTCACATGCCCTTCAACAGAGAAATCTAGTGTGACAAGTTTTTTAATAATATCACACAGGTGTACAGTACATTATTGGATTTACTAAGTCAGTCAGTAATTTAAACACTGTGTTAATAGTTGGGTTAATTTTAGTATAATAATAATTAAATGTAACTAGATATCAAAATAATAATAACAACAATAATTTTATAATGTCAAAATAAGTGCACAAATGTAAAAAATTTGACAATACAGTTAGGGATTTGTAAATGTGCCCAACACTGTAGAGAAGCTCTGTCACTTGACAGGAACGGCATCAGAATGCTGACTAGAGCCTTAACAGGGCCTTATGCCTTGAACAAGTACATGTGGAATATTGGGCACAGAGAGAATAGGGAGTGCAGATTCTGCCACTAAGCGGATGAAACTCCTGTTCATCTACTCACCCTTGAAGGACATAAGAAGTTCCATACTGGGAAGGTGCATGCCACAACCAGACGACATTAAATCTGTCAGAGCCAGGGAAGTCATTCAGTTCTTCAATGCTGTCGGCCTTGGCTCTGCACTGGAATTTGTGGTGATCAGAATAGATCAGTCAATGGTTGCAGTGATGAGTGGATGCATGGGCCCTGAATGAAGCCACCCTAATAATAATAATAATAATAGAGATTTGTCATGATACTGACAACTGGACATTAGCAATGATTGCCATTTTATTTATATTATTTTTACAATATGTTTATAATTACTAAGCAGAAACCTCGATACTGGCGAAATCCTAAAAGGGCACCACCAATAAGCAAAAAGAAAAACAAGGGATTTGTCATATAAAATTTGGATACTTTTATACTAGCGAAATTCAAAGAGGGCACACCAATAGCCAAAAAGAAGAAATAAATTTTATTAGTCTCAATAAGCAAAAAGAGGCAGAAGATTTAATTTGTCTAATAAGTTGTTTAATTGCTTTTTAAATTGTATAAGCTTTTTCTCTGACCTAGCAGTCATGTTACATGATTGTCCATTTTTTAATCTGAGATGTTTATTGAAATGAGGTAAATGCTACATGGTTTTTGTGTGGTTGAAGACATTGACAAAGCTGACTGAACTCTACCATAGCAGCAGACTATGCAATATTGCAATACTGTATTATAACTTATTACTTATATTATTAATGTAATAATATTACTTTAATTATTATTATTATTTTAATATTATTATAATACATACTATATTATTACTGCTTGAGCACATGTTGCGGTCATATTTCAGTAAACATTAAAATTAAAAAATTTTCTACTTCTTTGGAAAACCATAACACAAAAGGAAGTACAAGACTTGTTCATTCTGTTGTTTGATATTACAAAAACAAACAAATAAAATAGTAGGCACTTATGACCTTATAAAATTAATCCTTATACCACTATTAAATGAAACTCTTTTAATATTTCAAATTAAAATCCAACTCAGCTTAAAAAACTTTTAAAATTGTTATTACAATAACCACCAGCATAGCAGTGCAGTGGCAGTCAACAGCAAGTGATGCATTTCAGATATTTTTACAATTACCATAAATAAGTGATTGATTACTATTCTAGTTTTGTATGTGCTGTACGATATTAGAACAAGGTATGCCTATAGGATAGCAAACAAATAACAATATTGATAGCTGCAACACAATCTGACATCATTGAAAAAATAAGGCTTTTCAAGTGAAATTTCTCTACTTTTTAAGTTACGTGAGGTTACAACGTAACTTAAAACAGTTCAATTATCGATAGTTTTGATAAACCCGCCTTGTTACCTACTCAAATTTCATTTACATTAGATAATGTTGTATTCAAATAAAATATCTACTAAAGGATAATAAGATAGTAGATGTGGAAGAAAACATAAGGACTTAAACAGGATAGAGCTGATAAATATAGCTAGGCAGGTATATAGAAAATATATATTGACTCACTGCAGTGTCATATCATTTTAGTTCAACAATTATTTATGTAAAGCTTTATATACTTGACTTTCCTCACACCTAATTTCTTTCACCTAATTTCACTGCACGAAACGGAGACATCGTCATTTATGCACCAACCGAGTCAACCGACCGACTGAAAACACCTAGGTACTCAAACACTGAACTGACTGAAATGCAGTATTTTCATTGACAGCTGCGAAGGTTGAGAGTGGAGTGAGGTGGGAGGGGTTGCGGTGCGGGAGTGCGTTCACATTACAAAATACATTTTATCTACACACATATTATCTTTAGAGCCATCGAGTATATAACCAGAAATAGAGACGAAATAAGGGCCATATATTCCTGCAGGCCTATTTTGTAACTTTGACAGCTTCAGTTGATAACTGAGTTCAGTTGGTAACCGAGTTCAGTTGATAACCGAACCTGGTAACACATTAACGATACAGCTCTCATAAATATCAACTCTCGTTTGCACTGAAATATAGACAGGCCAACTACTGACCTGTGTGTACGTCTCTGTATATTCCAAAAAATATTCTGTATTTATTGTAATAAAGATAATATCTCTAACAATGCCGTGCTGTTCCATTCGATGACGTGGGGAAAAACTGCAAAAAATTACAAAACAAACAAAATCAAAGGTCATCGGTAATTAAATATTAAATATATAATTTTGCAATTTTCGTCCATTATGGCAAAGCTCAAGTTAAATGGTCGATTTGAAGTGAAACAGTTGACGACACCCGTCAATTGTTTGGAACTTGGGCTGGCCAATCGGAGCGCAGTTGTCACAGTAATGATAAGGCAGAAGTTTTCAAATAATTTAAATGACATTTCGTCTCGTTTTCTGATTATATACTCGATGCTTAGAGTATATAGGACGGGAGACGCACAGATTGGAAAGATATAGTGGGAACGGAGGCGCTATTGGTAGACTAGTGCCTGATCGGTCTTTAGAGGGAGCGATCCTAGTTAATTCAATCGGTCAACTGAACTAGGTCGGTCTTCTAGTTCATTTAGTTCATCTAGTTCCTTTGTTAGTTAGTTTGCCTTGTCCTTGCTCGGACATTGAACGAACGCTCCATACTAGTAATTTTATTCACATGAACTACTACGGACTTCTAGTATTATGTGGTCATTACTACACTGTACTAAATATTCAAAAATACAATTTGTATGGAATCGGTACTGTTTGATTTTCCTTCATATTTTACAGGTTTAAAGACTGTCATTCTAACAAAATATGCTTAAATTTAGGTACAACTATTTCATACACTCGTACACGTAGGTTGATATTATACATACAGATACCTACCACACCTACCGAAAAATATTACTTTTTTGCAAGCTTGTATATATACATAATGTAGATACGCATATTTGACTTAGAACGAGCTGGCAACTTTCAATCGTATATCCCATTCGAACTTATGCTAAAAGTAGTGAAAGGTCGCTATTTGTGTCGCTCGCACCGTTCCTACTGAATAAAAGACAGGTGAACTATCAACGCAGACAGTTCCTAGTTTGTACTGAACTAAAAAGAACGATGAACTATTAAAACCGTCCAAGCCGAACTAGTTCATGTCGGTCAGCGTCGGGAATATATTCCTAATAGTTCGTAGTTAATGAACTATACAAGCCTATCTATTAGCGTTATTTCTCGAACAAAACTTTCTGCCTCTTTATGAGGGGTCCTCGTAGTACTACAAGCAAACAGGTGCACTCAAATGCAAAATTGAATTATGTCACTATGATCTCACACAAACGAAAGTCTACAACACTAGATTATTTTTACAAATACACAGATAAAACACACATTCATGTTATTATATGTCTGTACACAGAATAGGCCTATAAAAATAAATCAAATTCTCATGAATATACTAGAGACGGAAAGTTATCGACGTGACGGTGTCGATATGTATTACGTACTCGTTAATCAAGTATATGAAAAATGCACAGACTTCTATATTGAACTGAACCGAGCACTAAGTTAATAAAACGAGCCGAGTGAGAGGCTTCAAAGTAGTAATGCATCTCTTTCTAATAAGGGATTCATTCATGTTTCAGCCAGCCATATTGCTATTAACTTTTTAATTTTTACGGAAAATGTGGCTGCTTATTGATGACCAAAAGCACTAGTATTATTTCATAATACAAATTAGTCTACTCATTTGATATGCTACTTCATAATAGAAGGTTTCATTCTTGAAATTTATTTTTGTATTATTACAGTAAAAGCATATAAGTTAATTTCATTCAACCAAAATTTAAAAAACTAGACACTACCTAAGATGATTTTATTTAGTGTTGGCAACTTGTTAGACAAGGACAAACCCCGACTTCGGGCTATCTCACTTGGCTCGGTGTTTTACTTTTACTTAAATTAAACCTTAACATAACCCAATAAGGTGTAAATTCGTAATATTGGTATATTGAAGTGCGCGACACAGTGAATGAATTATATAAATCCGTGGAAAAATGTAGTTCCACCCTTGACTAGGCTGGATGTAGTGTATTTCTTTTTCCAATTTTGTATGTAGTGTAACAGTGGTATAGTTTTACTTGTAATTGCCAGAAGAGTTTGCCCATTGACTTACCAATAAATGGATGACAATAAATGAATGGAGCGGACAAACTAAGATAGTATTTGATCCAATGTTTAGGTTCAGCAGTCTTATAATTTCCAACAATTCTTTCTTTCTTTTTTCATTTGTAGGTAAATTTAAAAAATAATAATAATGAAATAATTAAAACCTCGTAGTGAGTTGTTTCAATAACAGAATATCGACAATATATTTACTTACAAGAACAACACTATCTCAAAATAATCGTTATCAACAATCATCAAACTATGCTAACAAACAGGCAATCTAAAGTAACCAAAGCAGAATTCGGCAAGACTACTTAAATGAGTCTAATTACATGAGATATTTCGGGTATTGATTTATAGGCAGAAAAATAACACATGTCGGTGTAATGTAACAATTGGTTGATTTCCGCTTTTTCTACTGCCGCACCCCTTAATGCTGCAGGGACACATTTTTATCAATACTTAATTGTTCTCACTGTCAATATTTTTGTCCACTTCATTACAATTCATTCGGATAATTCACTTAAACATTTGGCCAAACATTGGTTTTGACATTTGATACCGGATACGGATGTCAAAGGATACGCCAAAAATGGTAAAATGAGAACAGTTGGCATTTAAGATGACGTTACGTATTTTCATATAAATCAATGTAGTGCTATCTCTTTTGGCTTACGACGGCATGCAGTAGTTCATTTTTATCAAAATTCATCATTCAGCCATACGACGCCCACTGCTGGGCATAGCCTCCCCCAACGATCTCCACGACTATCGGTCCTGCGCTGCCCGTATCCATCGGCTTCCCGCAGCTTTTACCAGTTCGTCAGTCCACCTGGTGGGGGGCCTACCCACTGAGCATCGTCCGGTGCGCGGTCGCCATTGTGTACTTTTTCGCCCCAACGGCCATCGGTTCTCCTAGCTATGTGCCCCGCCCATTGCCACTTCAGCTGAGCAATTATTCAAGCTGTCGGTTACCTTAGTTTTCCTACGGATTTCCTCATTTATGATTATATCACGTAGGGAAATACCGAGCATCGCTCTCTCCATTGCCCGCTGAGTGACCTTGAGCCTTCTTATGAGGCCCATAGTGAGGGACCACGTCTCTGATCCATATGTGATCACTGGCAACACACACTAGTCAAAAACTTTCGTCTTAAGACACTGAGGTAATTTGAACGCAAAGATTTTTTGTAGTTTCCCGAACGCTGCACATCCAAACTGGATTCGACGAGAGATCTCTTTCTCAAAGTTGGACTTACCTAACTGGACTGTCTGCCCCAGGTATACGTAATGGTCAACAACATTGACTTATTAATTGTAAGTCAATGGTCAACAACTTCAAGTGTAATGCTCCCAATTTTAACTGGAGCGGGTACAACATGGACATACGACATGATCTTCGTCTTGTCCATATTCATCTTAAGCCCCACTCTTTGGGAAACACAAAAAACGCAGTAGTTAAACAAATACAATAAAATGTTTATGTTTTCACCATCTAAATGCATTATATACATAAAACGTCTGATTTATATATGTCAATATAACATGTCCTTTGGTTTCCATAGTCTAAGCAATAAATACAATCCAAAGTCTAATCCAAAAACCGCGAAAAAATGCTTATCGATAATATTTTTTATGCTTATAAAAATATTGTCGATATTCTGTTATTGAAACAATTTACTGCGAGGTTTTTATTATTTCATTATTATTATTTTTAAAGTTCACCTACAAATGAAAAAAGAAGGAAAGAATGGTTGTAAATTATAGGACTGCCGAACAAAAACATTGGATCAAATACCATCTTCGTTTGTTCGCTCCATTCAAATTTAAGTAGAACTTTGAATGTAACTAGATTACATGGTAATGCAATGCCATCATTACATTTATTGATAAATAACTTTATATTTAATTTTGATTAAAATGGCTCACTACTTGCCCAGTAATAATAGCTTTTTTTTTTCTTTTTTTTTTGACGGGGG
>NW_020654878.1:0-17744 GCF_003589595.1 Hyposmocoma kahamanoa | reverse complement strand
CCCCCCCCCCCCCCCCCCCCCCCCCCCCTCCCCGTGGGATCAGTGAACATTCACCACGACGGCGTCCGGCCGCTCTAGCTGACGCCAGGGCTCCCGCGCCAACGGCGGGACGAGTCGGTTATCCTCCAACCCGCCCCCCAGACGAGTGAGGCCGTGCAAAGGCTCCAGAGTCCGAGTAATAATAGCCTAGTATTGATCATACTTTAAATACAGTAAACTACACAAATTTGCAAACATAAAACACAGTAACAACAGTTTCAACATTCAATTTTCATTCATTTGCATGTTGATAATGACTTATCTATGATTATGGTAGAACACTAAATCCGCCATTTGTGATGGACATTTTTTTCTATCGTCTAACACCGCGTTTACACTATCGTCGATTGTTTCGTCGAAACAATCGACGAAACATTCGTTTCGAGTGGTTGAAACACGTTCACACATTCGTGCGATAGGCGGTGGGCTGAAAATCGGCTTTCATAGACTTAGGGATTTCAATTTGCAAGTGTTAGTTTTTTTGCCGAATATTGCTTCTTTTAGTTATTACTATGTACATATATGACACCCGAGTTGATTATGTTCAAAAACGAAGGAGTTATAATTCTTTTTCGAAAAATTTGTATGAAACTTATATGAAAAATCGAATTATCTTTTAAACGGCTAGGAAAACTGTAATATCCTTACAGGTGGTTATAGTGCTAATTATTTATAATTTTTTGGCATACTCCAGATAAAGGTCATAAATGCCGTTTTTTTTTTAAAAATCATCAAAATATTTTTATCGAGTTCTTAGGTTTTCGCGATTGTTACACATAGGAAATGAAACTATTTTTCTCAACCACACACAACACAACAACTCAACCGTCGAGTCAACCGTGACCATGGGACCTGTAAAGGGCCCGAAACGTCGGTTTGTTTGAAAAAACAAATACACGCGATTTAAATCCGGAAAAAATATTTTTATTTAATTTTACATGTGAAACGAAATGATTTAGTCTATGAGTTGAGGAACACAAACTTTTTACATAAAATAGCATCACCCCTATATTCCCGAAGAGTAGGCAGAGGTTTATAGTATAGTACCTACACCCACACTTAGACAAATATTGTTTAGTTTTCTAATGAATCTAAAAACAAGGGATTAAGTAATTACAACTACCTATTTAATTGTTAAAATATTCTTGTTTATTTATATACATTCTTAAGTTACACACTAAAAGGAACTGTTTCTCCTTTTAGTGTCTAAGTTAAGAACGTAGTATTTCCAAATAATAAGAATATACAAAACAAGACGAAATAAAAAATGTATGTTTCTTATTATTTTTTATTGATAATTTAAATAACAGAGGTTACAAAAATATTAAAATACTATAAAATAGATGCAAAAAATATTTTAATTCAAATGAAGTTACAATACAATTGTATAAAAAAATTTAAACATACAATAAAACTTTCAAGTAATATTATTAAACTGAAACAAAATTAAAAAAATACAGTTATATCAAATAATAAATACCTAAGCACCTATACTAAAACCTAACCAAAGACAAAACTAAAAATGAAACACTTCAAGTTAACTACATAAATATCTAAAAACCAAAAAAATATTTAAAAAAAGCAGTACCTACTTTAAATACAACATACAAAATATTTTAATAACTAATTAGATGAATTAATAACTACTTAAACCTATTGGTACAATAAACTTACAAAAATAGCAAGAAATCATAATATGTAATTAAATTTACAAATTCTCCTTATCGCTCTCGTTGTCGGACTCCAATTCTGAGTCAGAATCTAGATTGGAGATATCTAAAAACTCGAACTCAGTCTGCTGAAAGTGAATTAGATTAAGAGTTTCAGCAAAAAAGCTCTGCTTTCTCTTGGCATCTAATTTAGGCCTTTGTGCACTTAGAACAGGATCCGAAGACACAAGAAGCATATTCAGGATGTCTTGATTTGAATCTTGCCTGCTTCTTTTCCGTGAATAATGTTCCCGGAACCTCCTGAAATCTTTATTTCGAGACTCTGAGGCTTCTTCCGAAAGAGTCCCAATAGGCACAATGTCGTTTTTCTCTATTATGTCAGCCCCGTGAATTAATAGTTTATGCACAGTTGCCGACATGTAATATCAGTCGTATAATCCCACGTTTTTTTCTGCTGTTTTGCGGGCAAAATCTTTGAATTTGACAACGTCAATCTTTTCTCCAGATGTGATTGCCTGCAAAATAACAGCAAATCTCTTGATAAGTTCTTCATCCAACCCGGTAATAGTTGCAGTTTATTTGGGAAACTCGAAAAACTTTCTGGCTGTATTCCCATCATTCGTAGTTCCTGAACCTTGTTACACTATATCAATCAACAGATTGAGCTCATCTTTGAATTTATTTTGAATCAGTTTCTTTCTTGTCTGCAACATTTCTTTGTGCTCATTACTTCTCGCAGCCCACTGTTTGAAGTCAAGTCTGTACAAAATGTGTAACAGCCATTCCATGCAATTTATTCGGGCATGTAGGGATGACAAGCCAAACTCATATATATCAGAACACACGGTCTTTGATGTTACAGCATCTAAGCGGTTCATTTCTGTTGGTTTCGATAAACACAGGTAGCACGATGCATTTGATCTGGCTTCAGAAAGATAAGTGCAGACTTTACCGTCGATCATTGTCATAATGGGATAAGGGCCTTAATTTCATCATCCATTTGTCTTTTGTGATCAATGACAACTGCTTCGCACTCTTTTACAAAAGTAAACTGAACTGGACGACAATACAAAGCCGAGCAAGGTTTTGGGTTCGTCCATATAGTATTATCTCCATCTGTCAGTTTTAATGGCACTAATGTGGTCATGAAAATGCTTGAATCATCTTGCTCGCCTTCCTTTTCTGTTTGTATCGGCTTTGGTTGGAAGCACCATCAAATCCCCACTTAGATATTAGCTTTAGCTGTTTATTTTGCACATCATCAGAAAGACTTTGAAGGATCCTAGTCACCGTGATGTCAAGTAAAGCTTGAAGGGTAATCCTGGCCGATGAATCCGTAACTGATACTGATTGCTTCGGAGGATAGCAATCAAGCTTGGTTTGATGCACTTTATAGTAGGATGGATAAATACCCTCAGCACCTTCCCGAATGGCAGCCTCTCGCAACGTAATATATTGCCACTTTGACAGTTTTAGTGAAAGAAGCAATCCAAGCGCTTTCTCTGATGTAAATATGACTGTTTCCAATTGTTTCTTAAGCGTTTTATGAATTGTAACGGCTGCTTCTGAATTTTTTATCATATACTCGACTACAGATGCGATATCATCATGCCCTTTTTCTTTCAAACGTGCTGCAGCTGCATATGCTAATTCACTGGAATTTTCGCCTGCATGATCATCAGATCTTCTCTTTTTTTGTTTGCTTCCCAGATCTTCGAATGGTTTTCGGGACCTTTTCGTCATTGTTCCAACACACGATGAAGTAGACGGTTCTTGAGAGACTGAATGTGTGTCTAGTAACTCATCAGCAGTTGGTTCTTGATGAAGTAAAGTTTGCACACAACTTGGCCAATCAATATTTGCTTGCAGCCAATTCCCGTATAGTCTTCTGAAATTATCAATGAATCGATTGGATTTCTTCCACCTCTGTAAAGCAGCTCGCGTGAATCTCCGACAAAACTCTTTCAGAGTTACTTGATCTTCATCAGAAAGGCAATCCTATGGCCTATGCGGGATACAATAGCACCAAACAATACTTCATGATTAAATGAAGTACTCTCACTTTTTAGAAGAACGAACAAGTCTAAATTGGTGATTAAACTTTCGATAATCAAATTTTGAGTAAAGATTTAATGTTAGCAGTTACACAGTTGTGAACGATATGAATTATTAAGCAAAATGTTAGCCCTTTTATTGCAAAAAGTCGATAATTAGTTAGTTAATTAGTTAATTACCCTCATTAGAGTTTAAAAAAATGTGCGCTTAAAATATATATATTTTTTTTAGAACTGAAAGCACAACTAATCAACAAATTAGCTTACTCATCAGAAAAAGCTTAATTAAGTCCATAGTTGGCATTGTTGTGCGGTATTGAGAATCATTTAATCACCTATTCTGACTCATTAGAAGACAATATCGTTGTAATTACTAACTTAATCACTTGTTTTTAGACTCATTATAAAACTAAACAATATTTGTCTAAGTGTGGGTGTACTGTAAACCTCTGCTTACTCTTTGGGAATATAGGGGTGATAGTATTTTATGTTACGTGTTGTAAAAAGTTTGTGTTCCTCAACTCAAAGACTAAATCATTTCGTTTCACATGTAAAATGAAATAAAAATATTTTGACGATTTTTAAAAAAAAACGGCATTTATGACCGTTATCTGGAGTATGCCTAAAAATCATAAATAATTAGTACTATAACCACCTGTAAGGACATTACGGTTTTCCTTGCCGTTTAAAAGATAATTCGATATTTCATACAAGTTTCATACAAATTTTTCGTAAAAGAATTATAACTCCTTCGTTTTTGAACATAATCAACTCGGGTGTCATATTTGTACATAGTAATAACTAAAAGAAGCAATATTCGGCAAAAAAACTGACACTTGCAAATTGAAATCCCTAGTCTATGAAAGCCGATTTTCAGCCCACCGTGAGGCTATGCGATGCTCGACACGCATGTGTAAACGGTCACTTCGCTATTCGCGTCGTGCATCGCATCGCCACTCGTGCGATCGCGTCGTGAGCGGTATTTCGAACACGAGTCAAAGGACACGAGTTTTTTTTAAAGGTGTGCTTTTTTGAGAGAAAAGTATGCGAACTACAATCAATGGTAAATATAAACTCTTGGTATTTCATGGCATGTATCCATATGATTTTAGTAAATATTTATACAATGCATTTTCATTAAAATGTATACAACAAAAGGTTGTTGTAAATTCTCGGACAACACTCAAACGGGGTAATTATCACTGCCTTGGATATTAAACTGGACCGAACATTAAGTTAATAAAACGAGCCGAGTGAGAGGCCTCAATGTAGTAATGCGTCTCTTTCGTTCATGTTTCAGCCAGCCATATTGTTTTTAACTTTTTAATTTTTACAGAAAATGTGGCCGCTTATGGATGACCAAAACTACTAATATTATTTCATAATTCAAATTAATATACTTATATGCTACTTCATAATAGAAGGTTTCATTGTTGATATATTTTTTTTGTATTATTACCATTGACTTACAAATAAATGGACGACGGGTATAATACAAAAACCACGAAAAAATGTCCCAAGTCAACCTATTTAAACGTAGTGACATGTAAAGGAATATGAAAAAGCTAAAACGTTGAATTTAAATTGTAATGTCATCGCAGTACTGTCTAATTTTGCTTGCTTCGCTGTCAGTCGAACAAACGAAGACTAAAGCGTGAATGACGCTCTGTATACGATTTTAACGCCCTATAAGTTCAGACACTTTTTAGCGCTTTGTAAATCAATGATTATTACAGTAAAAGCCTATTACCTTTAAGCTAATTTTATTTAACCAAAATTTAAAAAAGTTAATACACAGGACACTACCTAAGATGATTTTCTTTAGCCTGGCAACTTGTTAGACAAGGACAGACCACTACTTCGAGCTATCTCACGTAACTCGGTTTTTTACTTTTATTTGAAACAAACCTTAACAAAACCCAATAAGGTGTAAGTTTGTAATATTGGTATATTGAAGTGCGCGATCCAGTTTATGAAATATACAAATCCGTGTAATTATATTTGGTGTCAATTTCAATAGTAAAATCTAATGACTAAAATGTAATAAATTCCGTAGTTTTAAAAGTGGTTACATAATAATGATAAAATCACAAACATTATAAAAGAAAAAGCAAATGCTTTGTAATAATTTTTACGAAAAAGATATGGATAAATATTTTAGAACACTGAGTGTATATTTATCACTGGTTGTTCACTTTTTTCTGAAATAAAATTACTTACTACATATTTTTTAACACAACACAAAGTAGGTACTTGTTCTTGGAATATCTAATATTATATATATCTAATATTATTATATATATTCGAAAATTAACAAACGTTTACATTTCATTGCACTCGACACCTACGTATATAAGTACAATGGTATAAAAATACTTACATTATCTTCAGTGTCTATTGTGCTTTCGCAGCCATACACTGATCCCAAAAAATTTTCCATGGCGTAAATATACCGTATATACGAACCGTATAGGTTAATATACATCTTCCACCCCCATACCCGAAATTACAGATTGTTTTTTTCTTACGAAGATACGCACGAAAATTTGCCATTAACTTCTTCGCTTTCAACTCATTGACTTTTTATTTTAAAATTATTATAAAATTATATTAATACGGTTCCATGCATCGTTAACTTTATGTTTAATTTTGTGGTTTGGAAGTTTTGGGTTTCAAATGAGTTCTTCGGTTTCATACATATATTTCTAGAAAATACAAGACCCGCGCATTACTCCAATCCATTTTGTACCTATGCATTATCGCTTTGGGAGCTAGCAGTTTATTTATGTATAAAGTACTCTGTGGTTTATCTGAAGCGGGACGAATAAGGAATAGTGTAAACGCGGTGTGAGAACGCGGCAAAGAATATACAAAAATATAGGTATTGATAACTAGGCATAAACTGAAACGCAAAATTATACTAGCAAACTCCATGAACGGCTCTTCGTCGTTATTGAAGCAGCTTTCGCCATTCTTTTTTGAAAATTGTTGTCCACCACACTGGATTTACAAATAATTCCTATTAATAAGCACTCATAAACACCTCGAAAACGATACCTATAATTATTGATTTTATTTGAAAAGTCCGGTACGCTATTTTGGATTTAGAAATAAATGCCACATTTATATGTAATGATGAGAATGAGCACCCACTACAACATCGAAGACGATATCTACATTAATTATAATTTTATTCTATCTAGGTATCTATTATAATTTTGAATGGCGAAAATTTAACCAGTACTCGCAAACGCACCCCGCCCCGGAGTGCGGTACTGAGAGGTAGGCGAATTTGGGGGAAGGGGAAGAAAAGTTTTTTTACACCCACTGCAAACAAAATATACGTGCCCGCCGCCACTGGCGGTAAATTCAAAAAAAAAATTGTAATATCTCTATACCAACTTTTGTTCTGTTTCTTGTCGGTCTGATAAAAATTAGGTACATACATATTCCTAAAAGTTTTATGTATAATCAAACCATATCATTTTATATTAATTTGTGGTTTAGTCAAACACCACAGTTAACACGTAAAACGTTAGGTTTAGTTCAAAGAGCATGTAACCACTCCTTTTATTATCACTTAATTGCACACTGCATCTTTGTTGCTATTTGCAATCATAACGAAATGTTTTTTATTGTATAAAATCATGGATAGCGTTACAAAACGTAAGAGGAGGAAAACACGCAAGTGTCTTGACGAATTAAGGAAAAGATCTCGTCGTTATACTGTATATAATTCATTAAAAAGTAAATCCCCACTGAGGATGAGCAATAACATAGCAAATGAAAGGAGTGAAGAGCTCGTGAAATTGAACAATAATTACATAACTTCCGAACGCTTAACAATATCTATGTTTCCTAAAGCTATTCGCTCAGAAACCATTACAAGACCAATGTGTTCAAATGTAATACAAGAGCCTAAGTTAAGTATAAAAATACCAAAAGGTAGTACCTTCTGCACTGTGACATCAACATGTTTTGAGGCAAAGGAAAACTCTGATGATGATATTGATTATATTCGACACTCTGAAGATAATTCAAAAGACGTTATTGAAAGTTGTATGCGACACAATACCCAGAAAAATTGTAGTGACTTAGACAATCAAGGTAATACCTCAACTGAAAGCTATATTTTATTTAGTCCAGAGGAACAAGTGAGGGACATTGATTTTGACGAAACTCAAAATGAAGCGGCCTCATTAGTGACCACCCCAAGTTTAGTAAGTTCAGAGGAAAACTACAATTATCATTTGTATGACGAATTTATGAAAGAAGTGCCACTGTATTTAAAAGAAAATGTACCAGCTCTTACTAAAGAAGATGTAACTAAAAAGGCTAAAACGTATTTGCACAATATATACTTGGAAAGTTGCCGGCAAGAGTGTGAAAACAATATATTGCAATGCATAAAGAACAATATGTTGAGTGGGAGCAACAGATCTAATATAAGCAGAGAAGCTATAGTACAGAATCCTATGGACTACCTTAGGCTAGGATATGCTTGGCGTCAAAACAATCGGCATGTACAAAGCCCATCTAGAGACCGCCTTAGCTCACCAGGTTCGCACACCACCCCTCTCAGTCCAACTGTGAACTCTGTCATCCATGACACTCCAGACTATGATTATTATCCTCACAAACTTAACTAGCAATATGTCTTAGAGGTCAATTTAGGAGCAGTAAAAGTTGAATTATCTTCTATATTGTTTTATTTACAATAACAATACACAATTCAAATGAAACTAATATTTTCTAGCTCTTTAATCAAATCCATATGTTTGAAAGATTCCGGACGCTTGGAAAATTTTTGGAGCAGTTGTGATTTTACTGAATCCTTGTTATTGTAGTAAATCTGAAACTGGTTGGCCAAACACTGTGCTTCTTTGCCATTTAGTACATTCTGTAAGAGATTTTCATCAATTAGCTTCATTATTATATTATAAACGAACTTGTGTAAATTTTTAACTACAGCAGTGATGCTTGAACTTTACAAACTTACTGTATATGTATAGTAACTAGAATTATTATAATATAGTCATATAATTGAGGCGCAAAAGAGGTGTAACCTACATACATTTTGTTTCTACAGTATTACTTTCAATTATTATAAGTAGTAAAGTTCATAATTATTTTATATTTGAATACTATTTTCATGTATAAAAAATATTTAATAAATTATAAAATTAGAGTCCAAATATAAAATATTTATGACTATAGTCATTGACCTACCGACAAATGGACGACGAGTTTTTAATGTCTTTTTTGAAGACAGAGTAAAGTAACAGTTCATTGCCCAAGTTTTGCTCACTTACAAGCAGCCAATGATTGCACTCGATAAATCTTCTATCGACTGAATATTGGTCACGCTTATGTAATAAATAGCCGAACTGATTCATTTGAATCATCCTCGGCCCATTATTCATCTCATTATAAAGAATATAATATAAAGAATCGTCGTTTTTTATAAAAATTGTTTGAAACTGAATAAATAAAAAAATTACAGAGCACAGGGTCATTCGAATTGTCAATTTTTGTAAGTTCGTACATACATACATACATACACTGTATTTATAACTATGTCTATGAAAAATACGAAGAGAGATATATTTCAAAGTTATTAATTTTAATTCATTTTAGGTAATTAATTCCACCTATTCTTGTTAAATGTATATGAATAAAAATTGGATTCGATGCTAGTGGGCCATCTGTCAAAATAAGAATAAAGAAGGCAATTAACAGTCATTAGAATGTCGTAACATTCACAAATCAGTCATTTTTAGCAAAGTTTCATTATTCTTTCACAATTCATCGATAAAACTGTCGACAACAACTACATGACTATCTAAAATTTTATGAAAACCTTACAACCCTGCAAATGTCCTTTTATACCGTCTTCAAAAAAGACAAACAAGTTTTGACTGCAAAAGACTACCACAGTGCCAAACATGGCTGCAAGATCACAGCTGATTTTAAAACATTTGCACAGTAAAAATTGAGCGCAACAAACGAGATGAAAAGACATTTTTTGTTTCACGGTTTTCGCGGCGACGATTAAACGACAAGATAGCTATGTACGCAATTTCATATCGTCCTTGTTCTTCAAAATGTATGACAATATTTCATTACCAAATAAGCAAACTTAGATTCATCAACTGAATTAAATATTGTCACGGGGAGGTTTATCACACATATTCTGCGATATTGTGGCCGTAACATCGTATGTCATCGTACGTATGTCTCGTATTTGTATTATTAATACACATACTTCTAAAGAAGGATGGCGACATCCCGTGTACTTTGTGACTCAGTGTTTTTGAAGACGCCATTAAGGAGACCTATCAATACTTGTGATTCATTATCAAAGCATCAAAAAAGCTAATTGAGTACAGCCTGTAGAAGCTGGGTCTATAAAGTTGATATCGGTAATGTTTATTTTTAAAACTCGCGTCAGCACAGCGTCGCATTGTTTGCACCTCACGAGTGATTTAGTTATTTTATGTTTAAAAATACCATCTTGTGTTTTTAAACATTGTAAAATTGTTCCCAAAAACAAAAAATTAGATGGCATATCTTTTCACAGGGAACTACTGATTATTTAAGTGTTTAATAATTAATTTACCCATTATTTTTCGATTCACGATTCACTCGGAATACAAAACCTCGTGCTCGACATAAATCCGTATAGAAATAGTTTCCTTAAAATTTGGTAAATATGCGTGGGTGATAGGAGCATCGATTAATTTATACTTTTATATAGAAATTAAATAATGCGTGCGTTTACATACAGGCTGGTCCATTTACAGCGGTCCAAAATTGTTTTTTAGGTAACTCAGATTTACCGAAATTATTCTCAAACCAATGTCTAATAGCCATAATATACACAAAAGAAATTGTAGCCCTATAAATACAGAGAAATTTTATTGTTGCGTGCACGTCATAAACGGAGTGATTATGAAAGAAAAGGTGTGAATGAAATAAAAAAGTGATTATAACGTATTTATACATAATTTCACAGGATCTAAAGAGTTTCATTGGCAACTAAAGAATTTTTGTCTAATTAGATCGTCGATACTATGGAATTGATCACAAAGTTAATTTAATAAAAAAGTATTTGATGGTGCAATTGCACTTCATATCAAAATCAGAAACGAATGCTCGATGTATAGACGCGAAACGGTAATATTATAAAAAACGTGTACAAAAATAAAGGTTACTAAGATATTGTGTAACTGTGATTGTAATAAATATTTTGAATTACCAAAGATTTCAATTTTAAAATATATTAATAAAATATTTTTTTTCTTTCTATGGAATAATAACATTTAAATATTAAGTTATATTGCATATAATTTGATTGATATTCTAACACCACTTAAGTACCATATTGCAAAATAACATTTCTAGTTTGTAACATTAGTATAATAGAAAGCAACAGAAAAAATTGCGTGAGTTTTTTCGCTGCATCTGGTAATCTCACACGCACACAAATGCGAATATCCTACAGCGCCCCTCCTATTTGTCTCGCACACAATAAATGAAAAAGCGGCTTCACATTGACATTGGCAAGAGGTCTCTTATCAAAACGTCCCTTTGCAACTTTGATTATCTCTCATTTGAATATTGTCTAAATATTTTTGTTACATTCTGTTTTATTTTTTGCTTTATGTCATTAGTCTTTAAATGATTATTTCATTAGGTATTTTATAGCTTTAATGTTTTATGTGTATTTTATAAAATAAACATTACTTCAGGTCTAGAGCATATAGGACTGGAGGCGTCATTGATAGGCAATTCCCTCTGTCAAGGTACAAGCACGAAACAACTATCGCACAATAAACATTACTTTCAAATCGATGTTTATTATCGAATACACCGCGTCAAGTGCTATGTCGTCTTGCAAAATACAAACTTGCAAAAAATCTCTGCTACATCCAGTATAGCCAAGGATGGAATTACATTCCATTTATACGTCTATTTTTTTCCTTGATTACTTTTTAACACTTTTTTTTCACAATGTCACATTGATTAAATTTATCGATAACGTAAAAAATATTTGAAAACATTAGAACATAGCATGCCTATGACATTCTTTAATTACTGACAGGTAACCACAGACAAAAAATTCAATACTTCATGAACGCTGTTTTTTCGTTATAGAGAAGCGAACATGCTTTTTAGCTCCGATTTTTATCGATACATTATGTAAAGAAGTTTATTTAAATTGATTTATCCGTCTTATTACATAATAAATAATAATGTAATAAATTATAAATATATAAATTAAAATTAATTATTATTGTTTTAATATAAATCATCACAAATCATGCCGTACTGTAAAAATAAAAATTGCATACACGCGAACACACATACAATACAGTTAATTACAAAAGCAATCAAATAGCTAACTGTCCTTATCCTACTCAAGACTTGCGCAAAACCCGTTACGTCAATTTCAATTTTCGCATCACAAGTGATTATAGATTGATTTAGAAAGAAACTATAGATGATTTAATGTTATCTTAATTTTAAAATGACTTTTTATTAAATGTTAGTCATAAATAACTAACAAAATATTGTTGTATTCGTTTTACTGTTCGGAGTTATCAATCAAAAGTCCGAAAATAAATTTGCCCGAAAAATAATGTTTGCTCGAATTTTTGTAATCCCAAATATATTTTTTTGGATTATTTTAGGAATATTACAAAACAAACTAACTTAATCTTTTCTTTGTAATAAGCAACTAAAATCCCCTGAAAGCATAACGGTTTTGTTATAAATCGGTTTTCGAGATTATGAAACTTTGAGTTTACGTTTAGTTGGAATCTAGAAATTTGAAACATCGATACATTTCGTACAGCACGTCAGAACTACCAACAGAGACACAGCTATTTTCACATTTATAGTATTTGTATGTACCTATATGTATATCTGCACAACTCTTATTACGTGAATTCGTATTAAATTCAAATAATACCTACTAAAAAAATAATTAATAATTGACATTAAGACTACTCCATCACTCTTGTGTTCAAGTAGTTTTCACTAGAAGCTAAGTATGGTGCATTTTGTTATTTCCAGTAAAAGCTGAATACGGATAATTTTTGGGTCTTTAAATTGTGGCAAACAAAATTAAGCAATACTGCAATGACTTTACAATTTAAATTAAATGTTTTAGTTTTTTTAAATATTATTTTACTATCACTACGTTTCGCATGACACTTTTAAGAGGTGGGTAGTTGGTACTTGGTGCAACGGGCTGGTATCCCCAACTCGACGACAAAGCGCCTATTTTGCGTGTGGGAGGTGGGTAGTTTTGACTCAACCAACATAACATACAGGGCAAGAGCATCATGAGTTCGCGCAAGCGTAGTCTACACAGATTGGCAATAACTAGACGTGTCAAGGAAAGTTGTAGTTTTTAGTAGTAGTAGTAATTATTACTAACATAGTTTTCTAAGCATTTGTTGTAAATTCATACCTCATTCAGTTATTGTTTTCTTCATTTATTTAGTGCAGAGTAATATATGTATAATACAGATTTATTATTTCAATATAATGAGACGCCATAACTTCCTGAGCTCGTAGACAAAGGTTCTCAATGATCAATTTGTATTGCCGATAAATGTTACGTAGTGAATATACCTAATTATTAACTAGTAATGATAAATTTGGACACCCGGACCTTTAAAAGTACCTGTCCAAAATACAACATTTTAAGTGCTTTTAATATATTTTTAAAATAAATCGTCAATATTATTCTAGTTAGTGAATTAATGAATAATATAATATTATGTCGACTTAAATATCCAGTGAACATGTTAACTATTAGGATTCTATTAATAGAATTAAAGATACAGATTCGCTTAAGAATTTTTTGCTACGTTGTCGCTCTGACTCACTGCCCTGCCACTTCACGCAGACATTTGCACGTGTGCAGATAGGGCCTTTCTGTATGTAGTAGTAGTAGTAGGTAAACAACTTTAACGTTGTATGGAGTGTTCGAGGTGTGGCCTCGCACTAGGGAAACCCTGTATCGCGGGTGCCATGGACACACACTCATAGACAACCAGAAATTACATCCATACTCACGAGAGAAATAAATGCAGGCGATACAAATATTTCTCCCGGCCCGGGAATCGAACTCGGGTCCTCTGCGTGGCAGTCCAGCATAGTAACCATCGGCCACTGAGGAAGTTAAAAAAAAATAAGACAGCAACTCTGTAGAATCTTTGTTCTAAGCATTTCAATTGCTTTTGGTTTGAACAAATGAAATTGACGAATGGATCTTTTTCTGTCTTTTGCGTATGCAATGTGTAGGAAAAGGATAGCTACTATTTTATTATTTTGATTGTATAGTACAATAAAAATATGATACCAACTGTTCTTTTCGTTTTGCTTGAGTAATTTTTACTCATTTTTACTATAAGTTTTTATTGTACAGTATGGCATGATTAAAAATGACGCACACTCAATGTTTTTTTTTTTTTTTTTTCAATTTAATGCCCTATTGGTTCGGACACTTAAGGGTGCACCCAAAGTCCATTTGTTGCTAGGTCAACTACTATATAATAATTTTAAGCAGGGTTTCTTAACCTTTTTCTAGTCACGGACCCCACTCGAAATGTTAAAGAGCCCACGGACCCTTTCTGAAAAGATAAAATACTAGGTTTCACTTTTACTAGCTTATATTGTTTGCGATTAAACTTTACTGCAGCAACTGTCAGTTGCTGCTCCATTATGTTAGGTAGGCTCACCACGAATCCCTGGCATTCATTACATGGATCCGTTAGGAGTCCATGGACCACAGGTGAAGAAACCCTGTTTTAAACTAATATTGTAGAAAACAAAATTAATGTGTGTTACACCACACTTGCACTGATAGCCTCAATTACAGATATGTATAATAACTATAAATGAAGGGTTAAATAAGTGTAGCACCTGATGTAAGTCACTACTTTGTGTTCACCGGTAATAGCTTAATTGAGAGAGTGAGCATAACTATGAAGTTCATGCAAAGAGATAAAAAGTACCTTGTCATATTCACCACGCATCAAGATTATTCCTTTCTCAGTCAGCTCTATATAGTGCACCATTGTTAGACATTCAGGTGCATTCTCCTTATGCACCTGCAAACCAACAACATCATGACTGCTAGTGCCAGGCAGCTAGCTGTGAATTTTGGACCGGTTTTATCACAAGGAACATAGTGTTGAATTTATATCTTAAATATCAAGCTTGACATGCTTTTCTTTTTAGAATAACGGCTTGACATGTATTGCGAAATATATACAATTGTTTGAAAAGTGGTAAACAAAATCTGTTGAACCAAACATGTAACCCATATTACATTTGACTGTCCTAGAAAAAATAGTAATATTATTAGATCCAACCTGGAACGCAAGCAGCGGTGTGAAATGCACAGTGTGTCCATAAACCTGACTTAAGATAAACTCGTAGCCCTGAGCACGAGGCAGAGGGAAGAGAAATGTGGGGAACTGACGCATATTGTCTCTGATTACATCGTACACATCCAAAGGTATTACGGCAGAAATGACTTCTTTGCCTTTGTGATATTCTTCCCAGATTGTCTGAATCTCAGAGGTGGCTTTGTTTTTGATAAGGCTTGTTTTGAATATTGAATCTAATTTTTTATCTTCGACTGGCATCTCGTCTTGAAGAGGCTGTTTTGGGTTCAACACGGATGAGTATTGCCTATAATCATGAATATTTTATTAGAAAAAAAGAAAATACATTTATTTGACTTACGATACGATGAATAATTATTTATTATTATTATTATTATTAATTAACCCATTATAGATGAATAATAATAAAAAAAAAAACGAAACAAAATCACAAATAAAACAAAGATACATAATTATACGCATAGCCCGGTCACTGTCGTCAATACCTGGTGTCTGGCGAAGGCGCAAACTTGGCGCGGTGATCAGCTTCCGCAGAGCGGTGTGCGCTCTCCACGCGATTCATAAACTCTTCAGGCGAGGTGCGCTGCAGCTGAGCAATGCGGTCAGCATATTTCTCGTAGTAAGGGTTTTGCTGCAGCTTCTCGATTGCTTTTTCCATTGTAATCGAACTTGTATAAAAAGTCCGGAAGTTTACACACTTCAAACGTCCAACATTTAACAATGACCTTACTCCGATTGCCATAAGTCCAAGGCGTTAAAATTTGTACAGTTTCATCCAGAACCCGATCTGCCTCACATCTGCCTTTTGTCAGGTTTTGTAAAAACCTTTAAAATTATTTTTTTTTCTTATTTTTCTTGGCTCTTCGCGGTAAGAGTTTTAGCCACTTTCAAAGTGTTTTGACTAACTTGTTTTTAAAACGGGAAACTTTTATAATATCATGGGTTGTAATATGGTTGTAATTTGGAAACGGGATTCGAAAGTTGGAGAAAAAGTGAGATAGGAAACGGGCGAGGAATTCTGAGATGTAAATAAACATGATATAAATAAAGAATAATTATATTATTATTCTAATCTAAATGGATATCTTACAAGTGCCTGAAGGGCACTCATAGAATCCGAAAATATTACGGTCTTTTTAATTTAGCCAATAGAATATATTCAACGGATTTGTACGACCCGAAACATTCTCAAGTGAAAACAGAATTCTCAGGAGGAAGCTTTATATTTATATTTTATATATAATAATCGGCGAAAAAATTACAAGATTACGATGAAACCATTTGAGAATTTTAATCTTTATCAAAATATATCAATGGTGAATATCATACTCAATTGCTACAGAGGTTGAAGACCTACAAAATCAGTACGACATGAAAGATTAGGTAAAAAAAGTAATTTAACCTAGCTTAGCAGATGAATGAAATCACGGAACCGTGGTTACCCAATTGCACCTGAAATACAGATTCTGGTTTGCTTACGTTTGTATGTACTGGATCATTAAAGTTAACGATTCTTTTGTGGGGAACTGTAGGTATATGATTTTATTATAATATGATTCCGGAGTATATGTTACGATTATCATTTTCTAAGTATAAAACATACATTCAAAGTAACTTATAAAATGGCGTTTTCAAGTATAATATTTCACCAATGGAGTAAATGATTATATTTTGACTTTGACCAACTAGAATGTTATAATTTAAACTTCTAAGTTGAAATCTAGGTAGTTTCAATAATACAAGTTTGGTTTTGTTGATAGGCATATAGATAATAACAACTTTTCTTAAACACTGCATTCATTTAAAAATTTCCAATAGTATTGTGGCGGCTTTAGACGCCGCCGATTATCACCGGTTGGCTGTGGCAGTCTCATTGGACGAGAGTCGCCAAGGAGAGTGTCACACTTGCCGTAAATGTTTGACAGTTTACATTTACGTAAATGCACGAAACTTTATAATTATATCGCCATTCACGAATTTCACGAGGCCGTTTTATTGTTCGTTAGGGGAGCGATAAATTCCCCAAAGTATTATCATAGTAATTTAGGAATTATAGCGATCATCGCCGCCAGTGTAAAGGCCCATTTAGATGGAGAGAGTTTCTCGCACGCTTCGTGACGAAAACTCGTAGGCGATTATCGTAAGCAATAATCGCCATAAGATTATCGTATCATAATGTTTACATTCAGCCAAGAACTGAAATCTCGCCTACGATTATGTCATACAAGATTCGCAAGCAACTTAATCGCCTCCTCGACTGTTTACACGGAGAAATATGTAGTACGGAGATCCTTGCTTACGAGTTTTCGACTTGTCTAAACACGATCTCGTATGACATTTTTTCAAGTTCATACGATTATCGTACAAATCGGTTCGAACCGTTTTGAGTGCGAGAATTGCCATTCGAGTTCAGTGATTACTGCGGTATTGACTATGTATATATCAAAATGACGCAAAAATCATTCAAATTTGAAACTGCTGATAATATTAAGTTCATTGCACTGTATAGAAATATATTTTGTATTATAATTTGTTCATATAATAGGGGTTAAAGT
>NW_020654877.1:4642-10495 GCF_003589595.1 Hyposmocoma kahamanoa | reverse complement strand
AAAATGCAATATGGCTATCGTTTTTGAGGTATTTGGGGATGCTCATTACGAATATAGCACTTATTTGTAAATGCAAAATGGCGGGCACGATTTTTCGAATAATGGCAAGTTGGGTATCGTTTAAGAAGTATTTGGGGGTACCCATTACGAATATAGAACTAATTAGCAAATCCAAGATGGCGAATACGACTTTTCAAAAAAATGCAATATGGGTATTGTTTTTGAGGTGTTTGGGGATGCTCATTACGAATATAGCACTTATTTGTAAATTCAAAATGGCGGGCACGATTTTTCGAATAATGGCAAGTTGGGTATCGTTTTAGAGGTATTTGAGGGTGCTCATGACGAAATTAGCATTTATTAGTTAATCCAAGATGGCGGACACGATTTTTCAAAAAAGTGCAATATGCTTATCGTTTTCGAGGTATTGAAATTATTATTTTTATTTTTATTTGCACAAGACATGGTAAAGTTGCAGTTCTTAAACAATTTAATTGCAGAGAAGTTCAGCATATCTTTTACCGCTCGGCGGCATGCAAAAATTATGAGTATTACTTAAATTGACATTACTGTAATTATCAACTCTTAAGTACTATAATACTATAAACAGACTAAACATATTCAAAGAATTCTTTAATACTATAGAAACAGTTTTCCAAAAGCCATTTCTCTAGTTTTCCAGTCATTACATTTATCGGCAATACTTGTAAATTCTTTGGAATTTTATTGAAGATTTTAATACTCATGTTGTAACAGTTTCTCTGAAATAGTGCAGTCCGTGGACAATAATCTAGTACCAGTCTATCAGGTTTCCTAGTATTCTTAGGATTCATAGCTATTGCGCTCTTGAATAGATCTGGTCTTTGTTTCACAAATTTACTTATCTCTAAAATATACATGCTTGCTACCGTTAATATTCCCAACTTAGGAAATAGAGCCCTACAGCTAGTTGTGGGATTGACACCACAGATAGCTCTTATACATTTTTTTTGAGCTATACAAACTTTATCAACCGTTGCACTGTTACCCCAAATTATAATCCCATAACGAATAATAGACGCTATGTAAGCATGATATGCAGACAGAGCCACTTCCCGGGATATTGTCCTAGACAGTCTACCTAACACATATACAAATTTATTAATTCTATTACATAAATTATCAATATGGGTATTATAATTAAGATTTTTGTCTAACCATAACCCTAAAAATTTAGTATTATCAGCTTTACAAAGTGCTTCATTCTTATAATGGAGATTTAGATTTAGATTAAGTTGTGCCGTCCCCCCTAAAGAAAACTGAATATAATTTGTTTTTTGACAGATTTGCATGCATATTATTATTATTAAGCCATATCATTACAGATTCTAAAGTAGCATTAATGTCACTTTCATACTTGTGCACAAAATTTTTATTAGATGTCACTACAATAGATAAATCATCTGCAAATAGTATACATTTATGATTTGTCACTTTTGGTAAGTCATTAATATATAAAATAAACAATAAGGGGCCCAAGACACTACCCTGTGGAACACCAAATTCATTACGTTTATAATCTGAGCTATACATTGTTTGTCTATTATGATTACCTATTACGTTCACTTCAACACACTGCGTTCTATTCTTCAAATAAGATTCCATCCACAATAGAGGTAAGCCTCGAATACCATAATGCTCCAGTTTATGCAGTAGAATGTCATGGGCCACAAAATCAAACGCTCTAGACATATCAAAAAATAATGCTGTTACAAGCTTTTTCTGATCCAGACTTCGTGTAATAGCGTTTGTCAGACTGAAACCAGCATGTGCCGTTGACTTGCCCTTTTGGAAACCATATTGTTCATCTCTAATAATCATGTATTTGATACAGTAGTCGTACAATTGAGCATACATACATTTTTCAAAGACTTTAGACAAGACAGGTGTTAGGGTGATAGGTCGATAGTTACTTATGTTCGCTTCATCTCCCTTTTTGTAAATAGGTCTAACAATAGATTTTTTTAAAGTTTCTGGAAATACACCTGTTTCAAATGATAAGTTAATTAAATAAGTTAAGATTAAAGCTAACTCTTGGCCACATATCTTAATTATTTTGGTTGATATCCCATCGAAGCCACAAGAATTTGAATTTTTTAACGTCGATATAATTTTTACTACGTCATTTACTCCTACTGGTTTTAGAAAAAATGAAGAGGCAGATTGTTCCATTAACGACAACTTGCTAATATTACCATTCGATGTTTGTTGAGTTGAATGTGTCAAGGCTATAAAATAATCATTAAAAGTATTAGCAATCATCTGGGGATCCTTGATAGCAATATTAAGTCCATTTATTATTTTCTTAATTTCTCTTGGTACTTCAAAACATGTTTGTTCTTTTATTAAATTCCATGCGGCTTTACACGATTTCTGAGACTTGACAATGCATTTTTTCAGTAGCTTATTATAATTTGAATACACTGCTTTATTTACCTCTTTTTTATAGTACTTGTGACGTAGTACTCTCCTTTCCTTACAAGACAGTCCTAAGCCTTTTGTTATCCATTTCGTTTTTCTTTTTACATTACTTATTTTGATCCAAATTTTAGGAAAACAAAGCTGATAAAGAAGGCAAAGCATGTCGTGAAAAGCATCAAACGCCCTGTTAATATTATGATCTTGAAATATATCATTGAATGAAATATATTTGAGGCAATTTTTAAACTTTATAACATTTTCCTCACAATAATCTCGTCTATATATGTACCAATGTTGTATCTCAATTTGTTTCTTTTTCATTGGAATGTTTAATAGTTGAGCAGTATCATGATCCGATAGCTCTAACTTAATTACTTTACTAGATGCGTTTTTAATTTGGGGATGCTCATTACGAATATAGCACTTATTTGTAAATGCAAAATGGCGGGCACGATTTTTCGAATAATGGCAAGTTGGGTATCGTTTAAGAAATATTTGGGGGTGCCCATTACGAATATAGAACTAATTAGCAAATCCAAGATGGCAAACACGACTTTTCAAAAAAATGCAATATGTGTATTGTTTTTGAGGTGTTTGGGGATGCTCATTACGAATATAGCACTTATTTGTAAATGCAAAATGGCGGGCACGATTTTTCGAATAATGGCAAGTTGGGTATCGTTTTAGAGGTATTTGAGGGTGCTCATGACGAAATTAGCATTTATTAGTTAATCCAAGATGGCGGACACGATTTTTCAAAAAAGTGCAATGTGCTTATCGTTTTCGAGGTATTTGGGGATGCACATTACGAATATAGCACTTATTTGTTAATGCAAGATGGCGGGCACGATTTTTCGAATAATGACAAGTTGGGTATCGTTTTAGAAATATTTGGGGGTGCCCATTACGAATACAGAACTTATTAGTAAATCCAAGATGGCGAACACGACTTTTCAAAAAAATGCAATATAGATATGGTTTTTGAGGTATTTGGGGATGCTCATTACGAATATAGCACTTATTTGTAAATGCAAAATGGCGGGCACGATTTTTCGAATAATGGCAAGTTGGGTATCGTTTTAGAGGTATTTGAGGGTGCTCATGACGAAATTAGCATTTATTAGTTAATCCAAGATGGCGGACACAATTTTTTTTTTAAATGCAATATGGCCATCGTTTTTGAGGTATTTGGGGATGCTCATTACGAATATAGCACTTATTTGTAAATGCAAAATGGCGGGCACGATTTATCGAATAACGGCAAGTTGGGTATCGTTTTAGAGGTATTTGAGGGTGCTCATGACTAATATAGCACTTATTAGTAAATCCAAGACGGCGGACACAATTTTTCAAAAAAATGCAATATGGGTATCGTTTTCGAGGTATTGAGGGGTCCCATTACGAATACAGCACTTATTTGTAAATGCAAAATGGCGGGCACGATTTTTCGAATAATGGCAAGGTGGTTATCGTTTTCGAGGTATTTGGGAGTGTATATTACGAATATGTCACTTATTAGTAAATCCAAGATGGTGGTCAACACTTTTCAAAGAAATGCAATAGGGGTATCGTTTATGAGGTATTTTGGGGATGCTCATTACGAATATAGCACTTATTTGTAAATGCAAAATGGCGGGCACGATTTTTCGAATAACTGCAAGTTGGGTATCGTTTTAGAGGTATTTGAGGGTGATCATGACAAATATAGCACTTATTAGTAAATCCAAGACGGCGGACACAATTTTTCAAACAAATGCAATATGGGTATCGTTTTCGAGGTATTGAAGGGTGCCATTACGAATACTGCACTTATTTGTAAATGCAAAATGGCGGGCACGATTTTTCGAATAATGGCAAGGTGGTTATTGTTTTCGAGGTATTTGGGAGTGTATATTACGAATATATCACTTATTAGTAAATCCAAGATGGTGGTCACCACTTTTCAAAGAAATGCAATAGGGGTATCGTTTATGAGGTATTTGGGGATGCTCATTACGCATATAGAACTTATTAGTAAATCCAAGATCGCAAACACGACTTTTCAAAAAAAATGCCATGTGGTTATCGTTTTTAAGGTATATGGGGATGCTCATTACGAATATAGCACTTATTTGTAAATGCAAAATGGCGGGCACGATTTTTTGAATAATGGCAAGTTGGGTAACGTTTTAGAGGTATTTGAGTGTGCTCATGACAAATATAGCACTTATTAGTAAATCCCAGTTTGTGGACACGACTTTTCAAAAAAATGCAATATGGGTATCGTTTTTGAGGTATTTGTGGATGCTCATTACGAATATAGCACTTATTTGTAGATGCAAAATGGCGGGCACGATTTTTCGAATAACGGCAAGTTGGGTATCGTTTTAGAGGTATTTATTTATTTTATTTATTTATTTATTTATTTATTTGTTTATTTGCAAACTTTACAGCTTTTTAATTTTCGTTTACAATCATAATAATATACGTATATAGCCAATAACAAAGTTTGTCATATTACATTTTAATTATAGCGTTACTTTATCTAGCGTTAATCTATAGCCTAATCGAAAAACAAACATGTTGAAAATTTACATTAAGTTCTTAAATTAATGGCAATCTACATATTATTAAATTATTACATACAAATATAACATTATTATTATATAAATTATAAAGGTGTAAGTATGTTTTAGTGTTGTGTGTGTTTGTGTGTGTGTGTGTGTGTGTGTGTGTCTGTGCTCTGTTTGTTTGATAATTATTGCCTTCTAAACTGGGGGTGATCCTTCAATATGTTTAGAAATTGAGTGCGGTTTAAATGGAAGATGTCCACGTCTCTAAATCTATCCTCATAAGTGCGCACTATTCTTTGCAAAACAGAGTGTTTTGCGTAATTCGAACGGGCTAAGGTCGTACACAAGGAGTGCATATGCCTCGTGCGTTTTGGACAGGCACACAGACCAATGCAAGCCGTTAATTCAGGACAATCCAATACGGAGTTAACCACGTCATATAGAAACTTCATGTCAGACAACAGACGTCTAACTTCGAGAGAATCTAGCTGATAGAAGTTAAGTAGCCGTGGGGCGACGGCTTAAGAATACATTGTCGCCTCCCCATACATGCCCGTGGGGGTCGTAAGAGGCGACCGAGGGCGTCACAAGTGTCCATCTGCTTAGCATTGTGGTAGGCTCTGTGCCGACTGGATAGCGACCACAGTACACACGGCGGAAAACCCTCCACAGTGAAACGCTTTTGCGAATCGCGTTCAGGGATCAGTTGGTGTACATCCAGTGCATTTGGCCAGACCGGCAAAATGATAGTGACGGAGTGAAGATATTTGTGTTTTCCATCCGTTACTCTCATCTCTGGACTGTATTCGCACTTTCCATCAGGCGCGGTGCAGTCATTTTG
>NW_020654877.1:0-4542 GCF_003589595.1 Hyposmocoma kahamanoa | reverse complement strand
AAAAAAAAAAAAAAAAAAAAAAAAAAAAAAAAAAAAATAAGTCTGTCGAAGTAACCATCTTCCCTTTTGAGGCGGTAGTGCAATCTACGTGTGAAACAACGCTGCACGGACTCTAACTGGGCTATATGAGTCACATAAGACGGAGACCATATAGGGGCTGCGTACTCCATCACGCTCCTGACATAAGCAAAATATAGCTTTTTTAAAGATTCAATTCTTCGAAAAGATTTAGCACTTCTATGAAGAAATCCTAGCATTCTGTAAGATTTCTGAGCAATGAAGTCGAAATGCGATGTATACAAAAGCTTATAATCTAGTATTACACCCAGATCGCGGACGAATTCGACTCTAGGAATACAGGTATCATTGAGATGGTATTTGTGAGACAGAAAAATACGCTTCCGGGTGAACGTGATAACTTGGCATTTTTTGACATTCAGATCAAGACGATTCAGTCTACAATAGTCCGTTAATCTGTCGAGGTCCGCCTGAAGCCTTTCGCAATCAGCTGCACAACCAATTGGCATAAAGATTTTATTGTCGTTGGCATACATTAAAACATTTGAATACTTAAAACATGTCTCAATGTCGTACAAGTATATGTTGAAAAGTAAAGGACCTAAATGAGACCCCTGCGGTACGCCCGATGGGACGGATTCCATATTCGATTTGAAAGTGCCAATCCTAACAGCCTGCGATCGATTCCGTATATAAGACTCAAGCCACCTCAGCAAATCCCCGTGCACACCGATATTATTTAGTTTAGATATTAAAATGTCATGATCGATGCGATCAAAACATTTTGAATAGTCGGTGTACACAGTGTCGACCTGGCCACCTCTGTCCATGTGCTGAGTAATAAAATTTATGAAAACAGCAAGATTTGATACAGTCGATCTTCTGCGCATGAAACCGTGTTGAGAAATTGGAATATAGACTGCGGCCACCGGATATAATTGGTCATGAACGATTGACTCGAAAACCTTACCAAAAACTGACAATATCGACACGGGTCTATAATTCTCGACGTGCTGTCTTGAGCCGCTTTTATGAATCGGAGTGATGTAAGCCTCCTTCCATATGGTGGGGTAAACTCCCTCGCTCATTGACCGCCAAAAAATTGATGTCAGAGGAGTTGCAAGCTCCTTCGCACACTGTTTCGCAAAAAATGAAGGAATACCATCACTCCCAGCACCCTTGTTACGATCCAGTTTACGTAAATATTTGAAAACTAAATCTTGTGTAATTTGAATAGAGTTGATTGTATTAATTAAGTTAGATGGAGCCATAGCGAGGGAAGGACGATGAGTAGTGTTAGAGCCTCTATAAACGGAAAAAAAAATATTCTAAAAAGGCATTACATATATCAGAGCCTCCACATGTCACGCGATCACCATGGGTCACATGAACGGGAATGCCCTTGTCCCTACGCAATGACCTAGTATATGACCAAAAGTGCTTTGGGTTGGTAGTAATTGCCGTTTCACAGCCATCGATATAACGTATCCAACACTCCTGTTGAACTGTCTTCTGACGTTGCCTGAGCAAGGAGAAAGCATCATAGTCCAGTTTGTTTCCGTATTTCTTCCATGCCTTATGGTACTTGGATTTTTCTTTAATAATATTAATTAGAGGCTTAGAAAACCATATCGGATAACCACAACCGTCGCTTAAGAAGCTAGGTACCTCCTCCTTAATAACTCTCCGCAGCTCTGTTAAAAAGGATAAGACAGTATCATCTATTCCATCGCTATTGAGTTTGTTGGCCCAATCTACGGTAGCCAACCGACACCGTATAACGTCATAATTAGCCCTCTTAAATTTATAAACTCTTATTTTTGGGTCCCTTAACGTTTTATATAAAATTATATTTGGCATTTCCAAGTCGATAGCTGGATGATGAGGCATGTCCTCACGAGTTAAGGGGTGAGTACAGCGGGACGTCGCTACCTCCAGAGTACCAAAAACAAGGTCGAGATAACGACTGTTGCCGTTTATTACGGTATTATACTGTTCTAAATTAAAACTGGAGAGGGTTTGCAACAAATTTGAGGGTGCTCATGACAAATATAGCACTTATTAGTAAATCCAAGACGGCGGACACGATTTTTCATAAAAATGCAATATGGGTATCGTTTTCGAAGTATTGAGGGGTGCCATTACGAATACAGCATTTATTTGCAAATACAAAATGGCGGGCACGATTTTTCGAATAATAATAATAACGCACACACTCAACATAGCCCCGCACTAGGGAAACCCTGTGTCGCGGGTGCCATGGACACACACATAGACAACCACAAATTACACCCAAACTCACGAGAGAAATAAATGTAGGCCATACAAATATTTCTCCCGGCCCGGGAATCGAACCCGGGGACCTCTGCGTGGTATTCCGGTATGGTAACCGTTCGGCCACGGAGGCAGTTTAATAATGACAAGGTGAATAATGGCAAGGTGGTTATCGTTTTCGAAGTATTTGGGAGTGTATATTACGAAAATATCACTTATTAGTAAATCCAAGATGGCGGTCACCACTTTTCAAAAAAATGCAATATGGGTATCGTTTTCGAGGTATTTGTGGTCGTACATTATGAATATAGCACTTACTTCTGAATAGAAGATGGGGGGTACGATTTTTCGAATAATGACAAGTTGGGTATCGTTTTCGAGGTATTTGGGGGTGCTCATGACGAATATAGCACTTATTAGTAAATTCGAGATGGCGGACACGATTTTTTCAAAGAATGCAATATGGATATCGTTTTCGAGGTATTGGGGGGTGCTCATGACGAATATAGCACCATGACATTTTTTCCTAGAGTTTTGAATGCTTCAAAACAACACTGTTTAGTAGTATTGGCAAAAAATAACTAAAACTTAAACTTTTAACGTCTGTCCTTTCATATTGTAATAATATGATAATACAAATGTTGTGTACAATTATAATTGGATGTCAGATTTATAATGTTATAAACATATATGTAATAGTTCTAAGTATTATTTGTAGTCTGTTATCTGTTGTTGTACCATATAATAAAAATAAAAATAAAATAAAATAATACCTCAAAAACGATACCCATATTGCATTTTTTTGAAAAGTCGTTTTCGCCATCTTGTATTTACAAATAAGTTCTATATTCGTAACGAGCGCCCCCAAGTACCCTGGAAACGATAACCAACTTGCCGTTATTTGAAAAATCGTGCCCGCCATCTTGCTTTTACAAATAAGTGCTATATTCGTAAAATCGTGCTCGCCATTTGCATTTACAAATAAGTGGTATATTCGTAATGAGCATCCCCAAATACCTCGAAAACGATACCCATATTGTATTTTTTTCAAAAACCGTGTATGCCATCTTGGATTTACAAATAAGTGCTATATTCGTAATGGACACCCCCAAATACCTCGAAAACGATACCCATATGGCATTTTTTTGAAAAGTCGTGTTTGCGATCTTGGATTTACTAATAAGTTCTATATTCGTAATGAGCATCCCCAAATACCTCATAAACGATACCCATGTTGCATTGTTTTGAAAAGTGGTGACCGCCATCTTGGATTTACTAATAAATGATATATTCGTAATATACACTTCCAAATACCTCGAAAACGATAACCACGTTGCCATTATTCGAAAAATCGTGCCCACCATTTTGCATTTACAAATAAGTGCTGTATTCGTAATGGCACCCCTCAATACCTGGAAAACGATACCCGTATTGCGTTTTTTTGAAAAATCGTGTCCGACATCTTGGATTTACTAATAAGTGCTATATTTGTCATGAGCACCCTCAAATACATCTAAAACGATACCCAACTTGCCGTTATTCGAAAAATCGTGCCCGCCATTTTGCATTCCCAAATAAGTGCTAGATTCGAAATGATCATCCTCCAATACCTCGAAAACGATACACAAATTGCATTTAAAAAAAAATCGTGTCCGCCATTTTGGATTTACTAATAAGTGCTATATTCGTAATGGCCACTCCCAAATGCCTCAAAAACGATACCCATATTTCATTTTTTTATTAAATCGTGTCCGCTATTTTGGATTTACTAATAAGTGCTATATTCGTCATGAGCACCCTCAAATTCCTCTAAAATGATACCCATATTGGATTTAAAAAAGAATTGTGTCCGCCATCTTGGATTTACAAATAAGTGCTATTTTCGTAATAAGCATCCCCAAATACCTCGAAAACAATACCCGTATTGCATATGTTGAGTGTGTGCGTTATTATTATTATTATATTCATAAATACAAGATGGCAGTCACGACTTTTCAAAAAAATGCAATATGAGTATCGTTTTTAAGGTATTTGGAGATGCTCATTACGAATATAGCACTTATTTGTAAATGCAAAATGGCGGGCACGATTTTTCGAATAATGGCAAGCTAAGTATCGTTTTAGATGTTTTTGAGGGTGCTCATGACGAATATAGCACTTATTAGTAAATCCAAGATGGCGGACACGACTTTTCAAAATTTTATTTTATTTTTATTTTTACTGTAATGGTACAGATTACAGAAAACAGAT
>NW_020654876.1:0-10028 GCF_003589595.1 Hyposmocoma kahamanoa | reverse complement strand
GATTGCATTGAATTGGTTAGAATTTGAATTGAATTCAATTGGTTTTGATTTGGGTTCTTACGAGTGGCGTCCTTGTCCCTATAGGATCCTGGCAGAATACCAGCGTCGCGGACAGCTGCGTCATTTATGCTGAGTCAGCGCCTTTTCATTGCCATGGCTTCCAAGAGAGATACTAGTAGAATATATTACTGTGTTACGTCTAAGTTAATGTTTGTATCGTGTCTCTGTGTATGTATTTGTTATGGTGTCTATATATCTATCTATCTATCTAACTTATTCTACTAAATACAGATCTTTTAGTAGCAGTTGAGCTCCGTGTGAAAGACTTCGTCTAGGGAAGTACTGCCATCTTACCTATTTCCGCCGCCAAGCAGTAACGTTAGCATCACTGTGTTCCGGTTTTGGCACATGGGACTTGTCAACTTATGTATAACTCAGATCTTTGCGATTTAAAGCTCTGAGTGGCACTACAACTGTTAGGGACAGACGTGTGGCTTGACATCAGGCGCACGACTTGTTCGTCCCGTCACTTAATATTAAAAAAAAGATCTAAAAGTGTCGATAGTACAACAAAGTCTTGTTTGTTTTTGGTGAATTTATGTTATGTTTTGTAAAAAGTCTAGGAACAAAAGTTGTTGTTTATGTTATTAGTAATACAGTCCTGCGAGATGTTGGTATTTTAAAAATAACGTAGTAGTAGTAGAAGGTCCTTGTGAAAGAGCTTGTATCGTGATTCTTGAGAAGTAGGTATGATTGTGTATTTAGCCAGGGAAGTAATCATTATTGATTACATATCTTCGGTGAGATATGATTCGCCATGTATGCACCATTTTACCCAAGTGCTGATCAACATGGTAACAAATAGTAGTAGAGTTCCTAGGGAATGCGTTCATCCAGGGAATTACTGCCGTCATACCCATTTCTGCCGTCAAGTAATATTGTGGACATTGTTGCGTTGCGGTTTTGAAGGGTGCTGATGAAATTACGAGCACATGAGACTTGCCAACTTATATCTCAGGGGAATAGCAGTGACTTATAGAATATTTCTTATAAAACAGGAAGATTTTTTTATGACAACCTGACCAGACATAAATTTGCCACGTGACGATAATAGATTGCTATTGAAGACATCTATATGATTACATCCCTGGCTAAATAAACAATCATATAATTTAATCATTTATTACACCAGAAAACATTTAGTAACAAGGAAAACATAAACAAAAGGAACTCCTTATTTCTAAAAGAAATTTCTTCCTGCAGACCTAAGTACAGGATACAATAATTACAATAACTGGTTACATGCAGAACAAAACAAAAATTATGTACCTAATAAAAAACAATATATCAAAAACATTGACTTACAAATAAATGGACGACGGGTCTAATACAAAAACCACGAAAAAAATGTCCCAAGTCAACCTATTTAAACGTAGTGACATGTAAAGGAATATGAAAAAGCTAAAACGTTGAATTTAAATTGTAATGTCATCGCAGTACTGTCTAATTTTGCTTGCTTCGCTGTCAGTCGAACAAACGAAGACTAAAGCGTGAATGACGCTCTGTATACGATTTTAACGCCCTATAAGTTCGGACACTTTTTAGCGCGGACCCGACGTCCATATAATTGTAAGTCAATGATCAAAAACATTAAACTATTAAAACTACATAAATACATATTTCGTGATATAATACTTATGAAATGGATGGAACCATAGATGTTTCTATATCTATGGATAGAACAGTCTAATAATATAACTATCATAATAGTGTATTTATTATGTGTTCAACCACGTACATATGTCCGGAAGCTGATAGCGCCACTGGTGTCCATAGAGGAAGCTCACACTCGTTCGAATGAAATTTAAATTTCGTAGAGGCTTTGTACGGACAACGGCACAGCAGACTACACATTTTTGTTCGAAAATCGCCTCCAGTGCAACGGAACAAGATACGTCAATGTGTAGCTTGATGTGCTGGCGTATGTACAAACATTCACAAAGACTCGCTTGCTTAGATTTAGGTATAGGTACCTATCGAATTGTATAATATATTAAGTTAATTAAATATAAAAATTAAAATTAAAAATATCCTGATATAACACACTACTCTTCACCATTAGCAAAGCGTATTGTCGGTCATTCACGCACTAGTGTTAATTTCCTAATTTCCGTGGAAGTTTTTACTTATTTTTATTATTTATATATTAGATTTTTATCGTGCAATATTATTTAATTTTCCAGTATTGTATTGTGAAATATCATTTAATAATATACGGCGACCGATAGTGGAAAGGGCAACATGTATTTGTTTTTGAGGTCATATTTAAATTAATTTTTAGCGTAAAGAATTTATAGCCTCCTTACTTTATTTAACGTCTTTCTTTTTATATTATATCTTCTTATATTGTCCTAATGTGAATGTTGTGTACAATTATAATTGGATATCAGATTTATATTGTTACATACACACATCAAAAAAGTTTGCGATCACTTCGAAAAACGGAAATCTTTTTTGTTACTGTAGATTATATTATGATTTTTTCTTCTTTTTAGATTCTTTATTTAAAAATAAATTAGAACATAAAACAATGACCCCGTTCAATTGTTTTTTCATATAAAAAGGCTTTCAGTCCTAGCTTACGCTCATTCAGAAATCTGATTTAGTCAATTATAAGCGATTCAAGATATTTTTCGCGGGAAATTGTGATTGAAAAAATGCCAAGAGGATTATCAGAGGTTTTACGAGCTAGAATAGTAACTTTGAGGGAAGAAGGATACACCACGAGAGTAATAGCACGCAGACTTGCTATATCCCAATCCTGTGTCGTGGCTACGTTGCAGAGGTATCACGGAATGGGGAATTTAGCTGACCGACCCCGCAGCGGTCGCCCAACTGTTTTGACAGCTGCCCAAAAGCGCTATATTAGATTGCTGGCAGCCCGTGATCCAACAATCAACGTCACTAAAATAAAAGCAGAAGTCAGGGCCGCCTCTGGGCTTGAAGTTAGCACGCAGACCGTTCGCAATTGCTTGCACCAGGCTGGATTACGAGCACGGAGGTCTTGGCGAGCTCCGCTCAATTCCCGGCAACGTCAACAACGAAGATTGCAGTGGGCTAGACTTCGGCAAAATGAAGAAGGTGAGGACGAAAACATTTGGCCAAACTGTCTCTTCGTTGACGAATCCCGAATCAGCACTCATCCAGATAACCGACGTGTCCGTGTCTGGAGAAGACCAGGCGACCGTGAAAGACAAAGAACTGCCACTGGAACAGTTCAGCAAGGCGGAAAATCGGTGTCCTTTTGGGGTGGCATTATGATTGGAGCTAGAACGCCTTTGATCCCGTATCGGGGCTTCATGACAGCAGACATGTACAAAGCAGTTGCTATTGATGATATCGTCAGACCATTCCGAGTAAACCATGGGCACCAATTTGTACTGGTCGATGATAATGCGCCCGCACATCGAGCTCAACGAGTCAATGCTGCTCTTCAAGAATACGATATCACACGATTAGACTGGCCTGCCGGCTCGCCCGACTTAAACCCAATAGAGCACGCGTGGGATGCTCTTAAACGAGCAGTATGGAACCGTGAGCCACGTCCCCAGACAGTTCCAGAGCTCAGGGAAGCCGCTATTGAAGAATGGGATAGGTTACCCCAGGAAATGCTGGATAACTTGATCCTCAGCATGCCCAGGAGGATCTTCGCATGTATTCGAGCCAGGGGAGGAGTTATTTTATATTGAATTCACACCTTTTAATAATAAATTGTTGTTTAAGTTTAATTAAACAGTCTTTTTCTTATCGAGTTCTTAGGTTTTCGCGATTGTTACACATAGGAAATGAAACTATTTTTCCGGATTTAAATCGCGTATATTTGTTTTTTCAAACAAACCGACGTTTCGGGCCCTTTACAGGTACCATGGTCACGGTTGACTGTCTTCACGGTCTTTTTCTTTCTATGAAATTTCTATCACTATTACATTATGATTAATGGCTCAATTTTTTAAAATAAATAATAAAAAATAGTTTTATATTTTAATTTCAAACAGGGTATTCCTATTAAAAGAAAGCATACAACATAGATTTTTTCTTGATAAAGTTAAATTTAAAGAATTATAGGAGCTTATGCTATTGATCGCAAACTTTTTTTGATGTGTGTATGTAGTAGTTCTAAGTAGGTATTATTTGTAGTGTGTTATAACAGATAACCTTGTACCATATAAAAAAAAAATGTATTATACTTGAATATTGCACCTTGTATATACTATGCACCAGTTGCTTAGTAAGGAGTTCTAAATTAAGAAATAAAAATAAATTCCAAAAAGTTTTTATTTAACCTTAAAGTCACGTACCTACTTATCGAACTGCTCTTGTACAAGAACAGATTTGAAATGAAATGAAATTTTTGAAATGAATTGAAATATTTATTCTTAAGCAAACACGGTAACTAAAGATATTATTATACAAGGTGTCAAGAACAAGTGTTGTACCAGATACTGGCACGCAAATATTAAAACAAATTGAAGTTAAATAATGTCATAAATTAAAATTATATAATTTGTCAAATAAGCAATGTCAAATAAAAATTAAGTCAAAATGCCAATAAATAGCAACAGCAATAAAATGATAAATTAAACAATATCAAGGAAGTAAGAACAGCGCAAATATAAACAAAATGTCAAATACAAACAAAATGTCAATTTCTTTTTTTTATTAAAAAATCTTTGATATCATATAAACACAGATCACATAGCAAATCAAATAACTTTTAATTTTTATTTTTAAAAGTAAGTCTGCGATAGCTGCAGGCAAAGCATATTTGTATGGACATATTATATAATTCCTATTCAAGTAGTCTTATGGAAGGGGCCAGCTAAGCGGTTTGGATATCTAGTTAAAAAATTACATACTTCACGTTTCCTAGTAAATAAGATCAAGTTTTTTTTAACAAACATGCATACCTCATATACGTACTTGGCGGGAAGCGTTAGAAGATTTAGCTTTCTAAAAAGCGGTCTACAAGATTCGAGCGGACCTACTCTACATATAGCTCTGGCACATTTTTTCTGGATAGCAAATACACGGTTTAGCTCTACGCAGTTCCCCCAGATGATAAGGCCATGCCGCAAGCATGAGCAGACAAATGCATGGTAGACCATCAAGGCAGTCCTCTGATCACGTATGTGCGTTAGACGGAGTATACTAAACACAAATCTTTCAAACTTTCAACAAATCAAAATTGCTGGATGAGCATTCCACAATTCTCCATGACAACTTACAGAGAGTGTCCGGGGCTTTCCATTATAATTATAAAATTGTATGAGCTTTGTTTTTGAAACATTTACTTTCAGATTATTTCTCTTAAGCCAGTCAATAATATTACATAGTGTCCTTTATTTTTTTTCATAATCTATCTCAAAATTCTTATTAATAATGATTGATATGTCATCTGCAAAAAGAGTGCTTGGATATTTTGTTATTTCAGGGAGGTCATTAACATACAATAAAAACAGCAATGGACCTAAAATATTTCCTTGAGGCATACCGTATTTATTAACTTTAAATTCTGATCTGTGGGTCTCAATCTCATTATTATTATTTAACTTCACTACCTGAGTTCTATTACTAAGGTAACTTGCTATCCAGATATGCACTTGGCCACGAAAACTTTCTAATTTGGATAGTAGAGTTTTATGGCAAACGCAATCGAAAGCTCTACTCATGTCAAGTAAAACAGAACAGACAGGTACGTTCTTATCTGCAAAAGTTGAGATATCTTTGATTACCCTGAAACATTATTTATCAAAATTAGCTTTAAAACGAGATTATAAAAATAGTCTTGGAGATATAACAAAGTGTAATAATAAGTTTTAATAGCAGTAGAACTCATTTTCAAAGAGTTTTTTCATGGATGTATTGCCACTGTCTGCCACCACATGCTCATGGGACTTGTCACCTTATGTCTCAGGGTAACGGGCGCAGTGGCCCCACAGATCTTTGTGATTTAAAGCTCTTAGTGACACTGCAACTGTTATGGACAGGTGTCTCTTACCACCAGGCGTACGATTTATTTGCCCCGTCACTTGGTAACATAGAAAAAAGTGCAAGAACAGTTAAATGCGATATACGGGATCAATTCACTATCCTCCGTTTTGTGAAAACATACATCAAAAGAAAATTAATGTTTACTGTGATAAAATAACTCGTAATAATTTTTAGATACTTCTCACTCACACACACCTGTGCACGTACTTACACACGAACACACATTATAAAATTATAAAATAATGTTACGTTCTTTATACACCTAGAGGGAGTAAGCCTGGTGATCGATAACACAGGTCCCCAACCTAGTACAGACTCCAGCTCTCACTACGGAACTTGTTATTATACACAAAATGTAATTACTTATAGACCTTTCTGAGAGTAATAAAGCATTTTGTGTTGTATTGTATTTGTATTGTATTGTATATAGATGAAGCAAATTTGTCCTGAACGTTTCGATAATTAATTTGAATATAAACGAATTCCTGTAGTACCTATTATTGTTTATCGGACATCGTTGTAATTTGACAGTGTTTTGTTTTATATACTTACACAACTATTACTGATTTTGTTAACGTCAATATTGCAGCTTTCCAACAGATTTTTTTTACAGGGAAATGTTTCAAATCCTATAAGGCAGTGAAAAATGCCTTTAAACAGTTCATAGATTCCCGTCTGCACGATTTCTATAGCAGAGGCATCAATAATGGTCAATACTTGGATAAATTAAATATATATTTTTCATTCAATTTTTTTTCAATTTTCTCTATATAAAACGGCAATTTCATAGGTTAGCATATAATTAAAATAGATTTCATAAAATAAAGTACATGGTCCTGGAAAAAATGCCATTTTGCCTGTGCTAAATATAAATAAATTCTGTTTGATATGAAAAAAAAAATGCATTCGTATTATTTAGTAAGTATAATTTAAATCTATCCGAGCAAGCAAACAAGGGCAAACTCTTTGTACGTAATGCAACGGAATTCGTTTTATTGTTTACGTAATATGCTTCACAAAAAGATAAAGTTAATATTATTACAGGTTGTTTTCTAATTATTAGAGAAACGGTTTACTACGCTGTATGCGATTCGTTCATGGTTTCTTTGTTTGCACATATCATGTTAGTTTGACAACTCAAATGGGGTGAGGTCGCAAAGGTGGTGGCGCTGGTGTCGTTTGAATCTGTTCAGTTCATCTTACGTGGTCCTATGACATGGTGATCATTGGTAGGGTTACCACACGAAAGTAAAGAGTGAAGTTGAAGGACAATGCTTTATCAACAATTGCGCATTGACAAGATGCCCTTTATGTGTGAGTCACTCCAAAGTGAATAATGGAGCGGGCCATCTTTTGTACTTTCAAATTAATTATTGTGAAAAATCAATAAACAACTAATTGCTTTATAAAAATCAACTGATTTTATTTCACCGCCGCGCTGGCTTAACGAATTGATAATGAAGAGTGAATAGGTCATTAACAATCCACGAACGTTTCTTATTTAATTCCTGACTAAATCAGTGATATATTCCCTACGGTTATAGTTCGACATATATGACGTGTAAACAACACTCTGTCTTCTGTATTAAAAACAGAACTTACAAAAATATATTGAACTGGGTGTTAGATTGACCTTTTCAAACCTGCCACTTCACATCGTTAAACAATTAGATTGGTCACCAGAAAGCTGTGTTCAAGTCAACTGGTGTTCAGGTATTCAAATGCAGTCACGATCGAAGCCGTGATAATAACAGATAGGCTGTAATCTTGTTAGTGCTGTAATAGGCTGTGTTTGCGCTACACGGATTAGATGAGGCGTTATTGTAGGACATACTTTAACACTATCCAGTTAGTCATGTTTGATTCTAATCATTATGCATGGATTTTGTGATATCTGTGAAAGATTTTATAGATAAAAGTATTTCGAAATGTGTTAACGAAACATGGCTAGCCGATAATTTTTATGATTCGGAAGATTTTGATGGCCGTTAAAATGTTTTCCGAAGCCACAGGATAAGGGGAGGTGGAGCGGGCCGGGTGGCAGTGCGTTGGTGGCTATGCGTCAGGAGTTGCTCGCTCGCAAGAGGGACGAATGAAGCGTTTTCTACTCACTCGGACTACCTGTGGCTTACCATTGAGCTTGCACCACACTCCCGCTACCCGCAACCGCCCCCCTCATCACCATCTTCTGTTACAATATGGCATGTTGTTTGCATACATTTACCCCACAATCTTTACAAACACAAATTTGCGCGTCGACTGGCGGTGGAGTTGAAAAACCGGACGCGACGCTACGCATCGACTCTGCGCCAGTGTAAGCGCCAGTTTGTAAGGCTCAACTGGCCTTACAATCACTTTAGCAATAATACATTACTTGGTTGACAAGTTTGTCATGGTACGAATAGTGTAATATTTATAATAGCTTACTTTAAGATTACATTGAAATAAGATTGTTTTTGGAAAGGTTATGATAGGCGTTGATCAAAAATATTTAGATATTATTACAAATTCCGATAAACTTGCTTCGACCAAGAAACACTGTGAACTTGACGGATTTAAAGCAATTTAACTCTTGTTACAATTTTAATAACCGAATTTTAGATCTACTGTTTTCTAATAAGACTTGTTTAATTTCTAAGTGTACTACGCCTGTTACTCGTTTCGATCCTCATCATGAATGCTTAGATATTTGTTTACAATTAGATAAAAAAATTAGATTTTTGAAATCTCCAATCTATTATGAAATTTTATATTATTTTTATATTTTTTTTATTTTTTTTCTTGTTTTGTTGTGCACATATGCCCGTTCTTTTAGTTATAGTGTCCTGTATTTAGGTCTGCAGGAAGAAATTTCTATTAGAAATAAGCAGAACCTTTTGTTTTTAATTTCGCTTGTATTCTTTGTGACTTGTTGTATTTTTCCTGTACAATAAACTATTAAATAAATAAATAAATAAATGAAATTTATTTACCGCGCAGCGCATTTTGATGGCTTGAAGAAAGAACTTCATGATATCGGCTGGAATGTTTTAAAGAATATGAACACAGAGCAATCAGTTTCTTATTTTTATTCGATTTTTAACACTATGTTACTTAAATATGTTCATAAATGTAAACTCATTCATGGCATAGGGAAGCCGCCGTGGTACACATGCGGTTTAATTGCGTTGAGTAATAAAAAAAGAAAAGTTCACGCTGGGTGGAAAAGATATTGTAACCCGTTGGATTATATATTCTTTATTGCACAAATATTACCTAACTTTTAGTCGTCTGCATGCAGAAGAAAAAGCTATGGAACCGAGGTGCTATAAAAATTACATTCATAATTCTGAAATCACAATTAACAAATCTCCCAAATTATTTTGGAATTTTATCAAATCTAAATTCCCTACAAATCCAATTCCCCAAACTATGACCTATGAAATCGGCTGTTCTAGCGACTGTCAAACTGTTGTAAATTTTTCCAATGATTATTTTAACACAATCTTCGAAAGGGGTAGTGTTTTCATTCATTCATCAATTCATTCAACCTTTAATTTAAGTGCTTCTCCTTCAGTAGATAGCCCAGTTTCCATTTCATCATTCAGTATATCGTACTGTTCTTAAACATTTTAAATGTGTTGACACTAACAAAGGTGCCGAAATCGATAATATTCATCCCATTTTAATTTCTAAGTGTGCTGATGAATTGGCTGCTCCTTTGATTATCATTCATTCATTGTCCGAAGGGCGTTTTCCTAATTTAAAGCTTTGTGTATTCGGTAAGATTTTACAAAAAATTGTAACTCTTTATTTATCCGCCGTTTTTTCGCGTCATATCTCTCCACAACAACATGCCTTTTTTCGTGGTCGTAGTGTTGAGACGAATTTACTATTTTTAACAGACTTTATTCTTAATGCCATGGATTCCAGTTATCAAGTCGATGCCGTGTATACCGACTTTTCTAAGGCCTTTGATAAAATAAATCACAATATGC
>NW_020654875.1:0-14426 GCF_003589595.1 Hyposmocoma kahamanoa | reverse complement strand
TTTGAGGCTGCCGGAATGGTTCAAGAATAAGAATCCGAGATGTAAGTTGATTATTTTTACTGCTACCGTCAATGTATACAAGCGTACTAGATGCGGCGTTCCATAGTCACGCTGTTTCGCTGATGTGCCGTGAAGACTCAACACTTCAATATCATAGATTAATAAACAACAGAGTGTTCTGACTACACAATTATAGAGTAGGGATAATACACTCCCGGACACATAATTGGAGCATTTTTGTCCTAATAAAATTTTATATAAAAATATTTGTTTATTTATTTTATTTTATTATTTATTGTACAGGAAAATACAAACAAAAGGTACTGCTTATTTCTGTAAGGAATTTCTTCCTGTAGTACAAAATGTATAAACATATACCGTTACGAAATAATAGGGGTTAAAGTATGAAATTGCCGATTTGTACTGAAAATCTAAATTGTTCATTTTTTACATTTTTAACAAATTTATTTAATCAAAATAGTTGCCATTATTATCTATACATTGCTGCCATCTAATGGGAAGGTTATTAATGCCTTTGCGATAGAACTCCGACGATCTAGACTGCACAAACTGTGTGAAAGCATTTTGTACTGCCTCCTGGGAAGAAAACTTCTTGTGACGTAGATAATTGTCCAAATCACGAAAAAAATGGTAGTCCGTTGGAGCAAGGTCTGGTGAATACGGAGGATGACGAATGGTTTCTAACTGCAGTTCCTGAAGGGTCAAAATGGTTTCTCGTGCTGTGTGAGGTCTCGCGTTGTCGTGGAGCAATAATGGTGAAGATCGATTCATGAGTCGGGGCTGTTTTACTGCTAGTTTTGTCAACATGGTTCGGAGTTCGGCACAATAGACATCTGCCGTTATTGCTTGACCAGATCGAAGAAAACTATAGTGAATAACACCATGCTGAGACCACCAAACAGTTACCATTACCTTTTTATTGGTAAGTTTTGCTTTAGGACACTGTTGTGGCATTTGACCTGGGGTCAGCCATTGCATTTTTCTTTTCCGGTTATCATAAAGAATCCACTTTTCATCACATGTTACAATTCGATCCAATATTCCTTCATTTCTGTACCGGTTCAACAAGGCAACACAAGTTTCAACACGCGTTTCTTTCTGCAGATCAGTCAAATCATGAGGCACCCATTTTTCGTATTTTTTTATTTTATTGATTTGACGCAAGTGAGTCAATATTGTGGGTAAGGTAACGTTAAACCATGCCGCTAATTCCTGGGTAGTTTGACTAGGATCGGCTTCCACTATCTCTCTTAATTCATCGTTATTCACCTGTGTGGGCGGTCTTCCTCGTGGCTCGTTCTTTAAGTCGAAATTTCCATCACGAAAGCGTTTAAACCAAAATCGCACGGTGCGTTCATTAGTAGACCCCTCTCCAAACCATGAAGATTCTATGAAAATTCAAAGAACCTATTGCAATAAAACGGCAATTTCATACTTTAACCCCTAATATATACCGTTATTGTAAGGACACAGTAATTACAATAACGGGTTCGTACCCAACAAAACAAAATTTAATTATGTAATAAAATAATAATAAAAAGAAATAGCAAATAGTTATTTTTATTATTACGAGTCTCGAGGCTTCGAGACAAGTGAAAACGACAAATCCGCACGTGTATCAACGTTTTTTAATACATTTGCGAAAAAATTACATTGAAAGTAAAATAAAACACTATTTTAAAAAATCTCCTTTTTTGGCCGACTTTTTTCAATATGGCAACTGTTGCCAGTATTCAGGTACAATAAATATACTTATTTTAGTGGCGCGCAGCGGTCTCGCGTAATACTCACCTCCTGGTCATTGTTAATACTCAATCAGCCATCTTTATGGAAAATACTTTGGTATTTTCAAATGTATTCCGTTGTTTTGTAAAACACCTACGCAATTTAAACAAATAACATGTTTGCAAGTAAATATAAGTTTTAATGACGAATGACCTACGTCACAAAGCACATAAATAGCAAATAAATATACAACCTCTTTAGTTCTACGTTTAAGACTTGAAACAACAGTAAATTAAAAAAAACAAAGTCAAAAGTAAAAAGCACTAGTGCGAAAAATCCAACTTTCGGCACGATTTGTAGTACGAAAAATACCACGTTTTGAGCAACTGTATTAAAAGATATTAAATTTTCTACAGACTATCGACGCCGGAAAACGATCTTGTCGTATCTCGAAAAACAGTGCTTTACACCAGGGCCGAAAAACTATTTCAAAAAATTATTTCTCTTTAATTTGAATTAGTAGAAAGTCAATTTTAAAGTATGATGTATATAATCAATCATCCGGCGTCGTTTATATTGCAAATACTTAGATCTTCACAACTTCCTCGAGCACGAGGGGCTCTTCTTGATGAATTCGTTCTTCAAGAAGAAGCCTCAAAGGAAGTGGACTTGGCGAAGCCCCGACGCTGTGACTAAAAATGAGATCGATTTCATCCTGACGGACAAGAGACACATATTCAGAGATGTCTCAGTGATCAACAGGTTTAGCACCGGATCTGATCACCGACTTGTACGAGGCTCTCTGAATATCGATGTCAAACTTGAAAGAAGCCGCTTGATGAAGTCCACGCTCCGTCCTAATCCACTCCAGATCATGGCGGGCTCCGAGAAGTTCCACGAACTTCTCGAAGCGAGATTCGTCGAGCTGAAACCCACCGAGGACGTTGACGAGGCCCTACAAAGCGTGGTTGGGACGCTGAGAAGCGAGGGCATCAAATTCTGTCAATTGCAGCGTACGGGAAAGAAGTCTAAACTCTCGGATGAGACTCTGCGACTTATGACGAAAAGACGCGATGACATCCAGGCCACTTCGTCAGAGAGGTCATACCTAAACAAGCAGATTGCGAAGATGGTACGGCGTGACCTTCGGAGTTCCAATACACGCCTCATTGAGGAGGCGATAGAGCGAAACCGAGGGTCCAAAGTATTCACTCAGCAGCTTGGAAGGAGCCACCTGACGAAGCTTACAACGCACGATGGCCTAACCGTTACGTCAAAGCCGCAGATACTCGCCGAGATAGAGGACTTCTATGGCCGTTTGTACGCTGTAAATGCTCCTCGGGTCCAGCGTGACAATCACGATTTGAGAGCCACCTTGACGCGCCACTATACCGACGACCTGCCAGAAATCAGTCAAGACGAGATCGTGTTGGCTCTAAAACAGCTTAAAAATGGAAAAGCCCCCGGTGAAGACGGAGTTACTTCGGAGCTTTTGAAGTCTGGAGGAGTTCCTATTATCCAGGAACTTCAGAAGCTCTTTAACTTGGTCATTCACTGCGGGAGAACTCCACGGGCGTGGAACAGGAGTATTGTAGTTCTCTTCTTTAAAAAGGGAGATAAAACTCTACTGAAAAACTACCGACCCATCTCACTCCTGAGTCACGTCTACAAGCTGTTTTCTAGAGTCATCACGAATCGCCTCGCAAGAAGACTCGACGAGTTTCAGCCACCGGAACAGGCCGGGTTTCGGGGAGGATATGGCACCATAGACCACATACACACAGTGAGGCAGATTATACAGAAGTCCGAAGAGTATAATCGGCCCCTGTGTTTAGCTTTCGTGGACTATGAGAAGGCCTTTGACTCTGTCGAAACCTGGGCTGTCCTGGAATCCTTACAGCGGTGCCAAGTGGACTATCGTTATATACAAGTGTTGAGATGTCTTTACGATGCTGCTACCATGAGTGTCCAAGTACAGGACCAGCAGTCTGAACCTATCCAATTACGCAGAGGGGTGAGACAGGGGGATGTCATATCCCCGAAACTGTTCACCGCTGCATTGGAGGATATGTTTAAGACGCTGGACTGGAAAAGGATGGGCATTAACATAAACGGCGAGTACATCTCACACTTGCGATTTGCAGATGACATAGTCCTAATGGCAGAATCGCTGGAGGAACTGGATCAGATGCTGAACAGCCTAGCATCCGCCTCGCGGCGGATTGGTCTCGGCATGAACTTTGATAAAACCAAAGTCATGATCAATGACCACATTGATCCGAGACCCATCTGCGTCGATGGCCACCTTCTTGAAGTTGTTTCCGAATACACTTACCTCGGGCAGATTCTGCAGTTAGGTAGAAATAACTTCGAGAAGGAGGCCAGGAGGAGGATTCAGCTTGGCTGGGCAGCGTTTGGGAAGCTACGTCGAGTCTTTTCGTCGCCCATCCCGCAGAGCTTGAAAACAAAGGTTTTCAACCAGTGCGTCCTACCAGTTCTAACGTACGGAGCTGAGTCGTGGACACTCACGATACGGCTAGTCCACCAGTTTAAAGTCGCTCAGCGAGCTATGGAACGAGCTATGCTCGGAGTTTCTCTGAAAGATAAACTCCGTAATGAGGTTATCAGACAGAGAACCAAAGTGATCGACATAGCTCTTCGGATAAGCAAGCTGAAGTGGCAGTGGGCTGGACATATCTGCCGAAGAACCGACAACCGCTGGGGTAAACGAGTTCTTGAGTGGAGACCACGACTTGGCAAACGTAGTGTGGGACGCCCTCCAGCCAGATGGAGTGACGATCTGCGGAAGATTGCTGGCAGGAAATGGATGCGTCAAGCCGAGAACAGGGCGAAATGGCGTGCATTAGGGGAGGCCTATGTCCAGCAGTGGACTGCAATAGGCTGATGATGATGATGATGATGATGACTTAGATAAATACATATTATAATATCTATAAAATGGATACAAGAGAGGATTAATAGTGCTCCTAGTGAAAATATAGTTATCATCGATGAAAAAGTTTTCTCCAATATTTTAAATTCAAATTTTCAATAAGGACTTAAGGAAACGACATTTAGTATACCAGTTTCAAAGTTGTATAATAGCATTTTTGAGCAATCAAGCATTGTTTAAGAGCTCTCATGCCAAAAAAGTTTTGACGTTGGCTCCGCCCAAATTTGTGAAACAAATGTATGCCTGAAGTTCGCGTGACATGCGACAGGAGATGTTGAATTTTGCGCATTAAAAGTACCAAATTCGTTTTAGCGGAATAACTCTAAAACTAAAGGGATTAAAAAAAATCCGTAGTGACAGTTGTCGATCATGCGTAAATATAATTAATTATCTAATTTTTGTCCTAATAACCTGTAGCATTTCGAGGATAAATCGAAAAAATGTGAAAATTAGAGGTCATTTCGTGATTTTTATCTATGGAGGAAACTTTATTGTTTTATGTTTCTGATTAATGTCTATGCTTGAATATATCGTGTAGTTACTCATACAATATTTTATTTTTAACTTTAAAGTGGATATACCCCTCTAAAATCAAATCGAAGATTAGTAATTTTTCCTCTGCTTCCTCTTAAGCTTAGCATTTAATACTGAAAATGTAAGGTGGCTCGAATTATGTGTCCGGGAGTATATATATAAAATAGTTACAATGGTTACCACATAATAAATAAAAAATAAATAAAAAAAAGATGGCTGTATGGGCGAGGAAAAATACATAATTAACATGAATAATTTTAACAACTAGACTGTATTTTTCTTTTACTTAATTTTCTTTTTAGTAATATAATAATAATTATTAAGCGGAAAATAAAATGTATTTTGCAAATAATGGCGACTTTGCCAGGGGTTTTACGTTAATTCGTCGACTATGGATAAATATCATTGGTAAACACTCAATAATAACTAGCTAGCTTATTCCTAATAGGTATAGACTGTCGCCTCTGTCCACGGTATTACGGTATTGATAGTCTTTGACAAAATTCAACTCTAAAACAAAAAACACTGGGGGGGGGGTCGCCTCACACGTTCCACAATCTGTAAATTAATATGAATGAAATAAGAACAAGCGGAGAAATTTTGACGCAAATCCACCGTCGACAAGCGCCCGATGGCGGCTGACGGGGCAGCGGGTGGCGCGGTGTGTCATCAAACTGCAGGCCAATTTGCAAATTTTGGAATAAATGTGAATTTAATGACTAATAAAGCTTCAGTTGAAAACCAAAATTTATTCGTTTATCAGCAGTACTTAAAGGGGAATATCTTCAAGCTCTCAACAGCCCCGCACTAGGGAAACCCTGTGTCGTGGGTGCCATGGCCACACACATAGACAACCACAAATTACACCCAAACTCACGAGAGAAATAGACGAGACGAGACTCACGAGAGAGTAGGCCATACAATATTTCTTCCGGCCCGGGAATCGAATCTGGGACCTCTGCGTAGCAGTCATAGTAACCGTTCGGCCACAGAGGCAGTTAATATACAAAAAAATACAAAATTATTTATTTCTCCTCACAAAGCCAAATGACGCATATTAACAATAAGGTATTTAGATTAGTTAGTTACATTTGTGGGAGCCTGGAGCCTAAACTAGGTCTAGCCTGTATGATAGGTCTCCGCGCACCCACCCCGCGTGTAGTTACAACACATCAAGTGAATAATGGAGAGACAAGAGAGACTACAATCAAAGTATATTATATTAAACTTAGAGCGAACACGATTTCGTTTAACCATGGCAAACGACCCTGGTAAGTCAATATGAAAATTATGTGCAAAGTGATTCTAAAATAATTCGTACGTAATTATTTTCGCCTGTATTCACGATTTTATATGATCTGTTGAAGGACATCCTATCGTGTAATAAATTAGCACATTCTTTAGATAATATCCTTAAGCATATAGTATTTTTTTCCTAACACCATTATTTAATAGTAAATAGATAAACCATTTGATCTAGCGATACAGTTTTTCCCGCTTCTCGTCCAGTGACACACCTTATTTCGTGCGGCAGGGCATCTCACTATCACGGTCACTGTTGCCAGATTAGGCGATTTTTCGCCATTTAGGCTACTTGGAGGGGTCGCGCGGCGACTAAAAAAGTGATCGGCGACTCGGCGATATTTAGGCTATGTTTGAAATAGGAAAAGGCGATTTTAGGCTACTCAATAAAATGTCTGGGTAATTACAAATTTTATAGGGGATTTTGTGGGGAATGGAGTTGTAAACTAACTCGTTCGAGTATTTCTACGTGTCGGGAATTGGGAAAATAAGAGAGTTCATATTCCCCAATGTCCGGCAGCAAGCAGAATTGTAGAATTGGAGTGTTGCACTGCTGTTATTGATAAGCAAATATAGGAGAGAAAAAAACACAAAGAAGATTAACATCGCTAGAATGCGCGATACCGAGCAATAATCATTAAGGGGTCAAAATCATTGCTTTGAATTAGGTATACCATTACGTATTTCCAATTTCAGTAAAAATCCCGGTTCTGGAGGTACCAACAAGCGAAGGGGACAAGTTCCTCTTCGAGAGCATCGTCATTTGCGATTATCTGGACGAGAAGTATCCTCGGACTCCTCTGCACAACAGGGACCCTTACATGAAGGCACAGGACCGTCTGCTCATTGAGAGGTTTAATGAGGTAAGAGAGAGATAGAAATAAAGATAAATAGAGCTAGAGTCCTTGTGAAAGAGTTCGTCCAGCAGTGCGATCCACGTAAGTTCAAGCTATCAAAATATCGTTCAAGTTACGTAGTCGTTCGATCGAAGTCCTGTTCAAAATTGGTGTTCACGTATCACTTGAACGAACGTTGATATAAGTAGAATCGAAACGTAACGAGTAATGAACGAGATCTTGGATTTTGAATTTGACATTTAGTCGTCGAAAGTGTATTGAAAGAACTGTCAAAATTTTAGCAGAATACGTATGACTTGTCGTTTAGAGTCGACTTAAGTTCGATTCATATACCAGAATACGCTATAACGACATTTGGATCGAACGACTTTAAAATTGGACTCGTTGACGTACACTGTCACACGTGAATACGAAAAAGCAGTTGAACGACTAAATTGCTACGATGTCGTAACGGTTTGATTACGTGAATCACCCCCCATGGAAGTACTGTCACGCCGCCTTACCTATTTCTGCCGCCAAGCAGTAATGTCTGCATTACTGTGTTCCGGTTTTGAAGGGTAAGGGTGCTGGTGAAATTACAGGCACATGGGACTTGTGAACTTATGTCTCAGGGTGTCGGGCGCAGTGGCAGTGCCCCTCAGATATTTTGTGATTTAAAGTGACACTGCACTGTTAGGGACAGGCGTGACGCTTACCACCAGACACACGACTTGTTCGTTCCGTCACTTGGTATCATATAAAAAAAAATTGTAGACCGAGCTTTCATTTCCCTAAGGCTAAAGAAGTCCCTTTTGCGCCCTGAAAATAGAGATTCCACTACAGAGTTGCGAAATTGTAGACAGGGCATGTTTAATTTTGGGGTGCAATAAATACTATTCAATTTCAATAGTGCCTTTTGAACAGGCGGGTGTTGGACTACTTTTTTTTAAATAATTTAAAGTGACGGGACGAACAAGTCGTGCGCCTGGTGGTGTTATATCAGATGCACGAGTACGAGGTAATAATAATAAGATTACAATTTGAACAAATAAGAAAAAATCCGCATTCTACAACCATCAGTGTCTCTTCAGTATGTCTTTATTTCGGAACCATCGTGTCATCCAAGAATTTGTCCATATAATCTTGTTTTTCTTTTTAAAACAAATACAATTTAAAACAATCTTTCTTTTTCAGCTGATTAAAGGCAGCTTGGAATGTTTCGATACTAACTTTGCGTACGGCAGCGAACAGATCATCCAAACGTTGGATATTTTTGAAAAAGAAATGGATTCCAGAGGTAACTTAATCTGCACGTTTATTTTCAACTTAATCTAACATACGGGCTTAATTTACTTGACTCCGTCCAAAGACAGGCTGTTCGTATTGTCGATGATCCCAAACTCGCAGACAGTTTGAAGAGACATTGGCTGTTTGTGTCTTTAACTACACGCTTGCGCCATTGATCCATCAGGTTGAGAGACTCGCTTCACATAATATGTCGTCTTGGTCATCTACTTTCTATAAAAATGTAATAACTTAGTGTAGTGTAGAACGCGACCGGCCGTTATCGTAGTTAAACATCAGTCGAAAATACGAGAAATGCCTAATTGTGGCATTAGAAACAGCAAAGACACACAGCTACGAATAGATGAATAAACAGGGACGTTTCTTTCCACAGTTAAGTAATTTTGTAATCAGAATATGCTTCATTAATTTTAAAATCAATTATTTTCATTTTGAATGAATTTCAACAAATATGCAAACGAGTCTATCTTGATTTGTATTACATTGCGGCTTTATTTGGTGCGGTACATCTGTGGTTCTTCTATTAAGCCATGAATATCGAACGAGCGATACTTTCTTATAATGCATTCAGTTTCGTGGTACGGCCGCTTCGTTATGTTTTTGGTCAATTTTTTTATGTTCACTTGGTACACCACGGTTCTCGATTCTGATCACTGATGATTTCCCATCACTAGTCATCACAAATAGCGCTTAAGACGTCATCAGAGGTACAAAAAATGTGGCACGCTTGGTTTTCATACAGATCGCGTTACTTGGGGCATCTATTTAGATATATATCTGCGATTTCAACACTTGATTATTTTGTCAGAAATTCTCTATTATATTACTTGAAATTTAAGTAAATATGCTAGGCCATCTCTGATTACAAGATATGAAATAGTCACCGGAATATTTTCAGGAACAAACTTTTTCGGTGGCAACAGACCAGGCATGTTAGATTACATGATCTGGCCGTGGGTGGAGCGTCTGTACCTTCTGCGATGCGTCAATGAACGAAAATTTGATGAGAAACGGTCCTTGTTTCCTAACATGGTAAGTGTAACTCTTTTGAGTAATATTGTGCTAGACAATTACCCCTTGGTCCTAAGTCTGCTGCCCCTAGAGTGTCAATTGCCCCCTTTACACAGTCACTCTTTCGCGTGTGATCAGGAGCGTACAGGAATTACATGTTTGAAATTTTTTAAGAGGGATCGTCACGGTTTTAAGTAATCTAATAGCCACTAGATGGAGTTGGTAAGGCGAAATAATAGTTATTTAAGATTTTCGCAAAATTGACGGCCAAAACTTATACTTTTATTGTATACACGATTGGAGGAATTCATGATACATTTCAAATTCATATAACTATTCACATACAATATTTCAATTAGATAAAAATATATATTTTCGACTCGAAACTTAAGTTTACACATGCAAAATGTATGGTCTAGTGTCCTCTTTGTCCAAAGTATGAATACTAAAAGTGGAGTTCGAACCTCTGATCATCAAATTTTTTGTATTTTGTTTTTATTTATGCTAGTAATCAGCATTTTTCTATATTATTTCTTTCGCGCGCGATCGCTCGTGTTCGTTTTTGTTACAACGGAAAGAGCGTCCGTGTAAAGGCTAATAACACAGGTTAGACCGCGTGAAACTTCCGCGTGTTGGAGTGGATGGAACTGATTTTCCTTCCAACATCTTTACACGCGCGCTCAATCGCGCATAATATGCTGTATCACGTTCGATAGAGTGTCTTTGTAAAGCCCGCTAATAGCAGGATTTTGTAGGCACGTTTGATTTCCTCTAAAAATTAAAAAGCCTAATGATTTAACTCACTGCGTCTCTGTCCTTTTCCCTTCCTGTACTCTTTCTTTATTTTTACAATATAAGTAATGTAAACCGAGCCTTGTATTTAATTACGCGAGGCCCACGTGACAAGTGTGTAGGTATTAGTGAACGCAGAGCACGATGTGATGGGCCCTTATTTGAATCGCACCACTCAAACAATTGTATTTAACAAGGCTCGGTCCACATGACTTTTATTGTAGTAACAAGGAAAGAGTACAGGAAGGGAAAAGAACAGGTAAAGTAAGGGCGTAAAGGCTGTAACAAAACAATGAGATAAAAGCAGAGACCGGGAATTAGAATACCGTCTCGCACCTCTGAGTTTTAGGAATTGATGTGCGAAATTTAATTTGAAATTTACCATCGGTGAAGGAAAAACAACCCTCGTCTGAGAGGAGACCAGTGGCCAGCAGTGGGACTTATGAATGGGTAGATGATCACTAAAAGTTGATAGTAGTGGCTTGTCAGTAGCTAGCCTAGCTTAAGTTTTTTGTTGTTGTTGTATTCAAGAGATTTTAAACGTATTTATTGTTATTCAACCTTATTTTCCAGGCTGATTGGGGTGACCAAATGCAATTCGACGATGTAGTCAAAAAACACGCCAGTTCACCAATCGATTATTTCGATTACTACAAGAACGCTAGAACACATTCTATGGGATATTATCTGTAGATAGGTATATTTATTTACTTAATTATATTTTTTTCATACTGAAAATTTAAGTTTTTAGTCACAAGCAGAGATGGAAAGTGCAATCAACCCGCCCGGGGTTTAACCGGGTTTCTACCAATTTGTACCTAAAATCGAGGGCAGAAACCGCGAATACGGAATTTGCTATAATTCCATACTTATTACTTTGTACTTTGGACCGTTCAGATTATCGTAAGCGGCATAGAGTTGGATTTAAGTCTTAAGTGTCAAGCTTGACGTGCTCTTGGCCCTGTACCTACATTGCAATCCTATGAATTCTCACTATTTAGGATGCACATTACGATTAAATTTTTATGAAGATCGATTCAAGTGTATACGAATTCGATTTTCAAGTGATTCGATTCAATAGGAAGGCAAATCGAATCATCCATAACATTTTGTAATAATATCATTAAATATGAACAAAATTCAATTTACAACAAATATTTTAGTAAATATCGTTTGCCCTCGATTTCCGGCATTAATGGATTTTAACCCGATTTAAACCTGACTTTAACAAAGCGCCGGGATGAAACCTGGGCGCTCTTCCGTCTCTGGCCACAAGTCACAAACTTATTATTTAATGGATTTTTAGATGGCTCCATCGTTTTCGTCAGTAACTTCAACTTTTGACAGGTGTCAACGTCAAATGTGGAAAATTGGAAAAAAATAATGGAAATCTGAAAAAATATTAAATATTTTCTGAAAAGTTTTATTTTTTCAAAACGGAATTTTTTCCATGACTAACACTAGGTGCACCACAGTCCATCGTCAAGTTCGAATTTTAAAAAACCTTTTCCACGCTAGCGCGGATTTCTAAAGAGAAAGAAAGCCTTTCCGAGCTAGAGAGGTGAAAAAGTTATAGAATAATTTCGTTCTTAAACTCTCACCTGAAAAGTTGTAATTTTGTAATTGAAAACACATATTTTTATATTTACTTAACAAAAAATCACAAGAAAAATATATATGTAATGTAGTTTATATAGATAATTCAGGTTTCTTTTTCAAATCCGGTAGCGTCTCTGGACAACGTCAATGCTTCCTACGTCCCTACCCTTTGAAAGAGTCGGTAGGGACTTCGGCGCAGACCTTTTGCAGAGTTACAATCTGTAGTATGGATATTAGTAGTCCTCTTGTGTTATTGGTTCATGCTTAAACTTCGGCAAAATTCGTTTGATAAATTTCAGTCTTGGACGTAAAGTTGACTTGTCCCATTTGCCTGTAATTTCACCAGAACCAGAACCAGAACCAAAATCAGAACGCAGTAATGCTCATATTGCCGCTTGGCGGAGAAATAGGTAAGATGGCAGTACTTTCCTGGATATACTCTTCTACAAGGAGCTCTACTGCTGCTAAATTTATTCAACACAGCGACTTCCGAGGGAGGTGTTATCTACTCTATGTACTTGATGCTTAGGTAAATTATGTGTGACATTCCTCTGTCCTAATTATAATAATAAATAATAACGCTCACAATCAACATAGCCCCGCACTAGGGAAACCCTGTGTCGCGGGTGCCATGGACACACAATTAGACAACCACAAATTACACCCAAACTCACGAGAGAAATAAATGTAGGCCATACAAATATTTCTCCCGGCCCGGGAATCGAACCTGGGACCTCTGCGTGGCAGTCCGGCATGGTAACCGTTCGGCCACGGAGGCAGTTCAAATCAAAAAGTATAGTTTACAAATTATATTTTGTAAACTATAATCACTTGCAAAAATAATTCTGGCTAATAATAAAACTAGTGGCAACAGAATATACGTGCCTTTTTAGTTTCTTGCCGCCATCTTAGAAGAAAGGATGCTACAGGTTTCAAAAACCATACAAAGTGACGCATTAGCTAATTACTAACGTCTTCTTGTTTGTAAATAAAAATGTTTGTTTTTTAGTTTTTATTTTTGGAATTTTTATTTTTAATAAGGAACTCGTTGTCTTCGCAAAAAGGTAGCTTATATTTTAGTAGCGTTTAACTTTAACGTTTTATAACTTTAACATGTTTTTATTCTTATAATTTATTTTAATTTTATATCATTTTGACGATATATACATTCAAAAGATGTATAACAAAATCGAAAAAAAGATAAGGTTTTTTTATTAAATGCATTTTATTAAGCATTTAATACGTCAAACAAAGTTGTGTTCGCATGTTCTAAGTGGTGATGTACTTATTTAGGTACCATCAATTTAGGCTTATTTTGTTATTAAACTAAAAGTTATACCACAAATTAATTTTAAGTTACTCAGATCTGCTTTGGAACAAAATTTTTAATTAGCTTCTAAATCTAAGTGTATATTCCCCTTTTTAGGGGTGAATCAGAACTATAGGGTGAAGTTAAACGAGACCAAAACACCTTATTCATTAAAGAATGTTTCGCACATGAAATCATACACTGTCGTAACTGAAAATTGCGAAATTGAGAAGCGTACGTTCTCAATTTTTAAGATTGACAGTTCAAAACATACATACATATACAAATGTATATATATATTTATATTCTCGTTTATAAATGGATAAGTAAATATTATATTTTAGGGCAACTGGCAAAAGAAAAATAACGTTTTTTTTTTCCATGTCAATATTATTTATTTATTATGTTATTTTATTATGACCCTATACTGTCCCATATCAATAATGTAAAAAATATATAATTTTGTTATATTTGGCAAGAGCTAAGTGGCATTTACATCAAGTACGTTTTTTTTAATCTGTCATCATTACTTTCGACACTTTATTATTGAGACTGCGATTTATGTAATTTATTATTAGACAAAAATTCATTACGCCACGAATCACATACCGAATGCCAACCTATTTAATTCGCCCCAGTTCTGATTGACCTCGTTTTAAATTTGGACGTTAGCTGTTTTATTATTGACTGTACCTTTTGTCATAAATCGATGCCTTACTTTCATAAGCTCCAATCATTGACTTACAATTATATGGACGTCGGGTCCGCGCTAAAAAGTGTCCGAACTATAGGGCGTTAAAATTGTATACAGAGTGTCATTCACGCTTTAGTCTTCGTTTGTTCGACTGACAACGAAGCAAGAAAAATTAGACAGTACTGCGATGACATTACAATTTAAATTCAACGTTTTAGCTTTTACATATTCCTTTACATGTCACTACGTTTAAATAGGTTGACTTGGGACATTTTTTTCGTGGTTTTTGTATTAGACCCGTCGTCCATATAATTGTAAGTCAATGGCTCCAATCCTATAAAGAGT
>NW_020654874.1:0-17961 GCF_003589595.1 Hyposmocoma kahamanoa | reverse complement strand
TTCAGAGAAAAAAAATATTTAGTTTTTTTTTGTTTGAAGAAATAAATATTTTATTTTTTATCTCGAAATGTACGAAAATGTAATTAATGTGTGTGATTTATTTACAGTATAGGTCCAATCATTCTTTGTCAAGAAAAAAATCCATCAGCAGGTACTTGCGGCTTTATGAGTAAAAAGGTGTCAAAATGTTAGATTTGTTATTTATTTTTTAATACAATGTACTAGTTTCTACTTAACTTTCGTGTTCTTGTTATGACACTTTCTAAATTACACTAAAATTAATTTTTCTTTAGTCGAAGCTCATGTATTTTGTAAAAAAAAGGACATAAAAGAGTTAGCAATTTTGCCGCACCTTTACTTACAAAGTCGTTAGTACGTGCAGATGGTTTATTTTTTCTACATAGAAAATTATTGGAATTATACTGTAAGTAAACCACACATATTAATTACATTTTCGTACATTTCGAGAAATAAAATGTATATTTCTCCATACAAAAGAAAAAATAATTACTTTTTCTCTTTGAAACTATCAACTTTTCAAGAAATCATACAAGAATAAAAGTTGTTAGGAATGTTATTATCTATCACATAAAAAAAATTAGCTCGATACTCCACAAGATATTACTATGTCCAAGAATTATCAATTTGGGCCCATTGTGTGGCATTCCGATATGACCCTTTGGAACCAATGCAATATCTGCGATATTTATTGCGATATCATACTTCTTGGAATTACAAATAAAATTTAAAAAATATTATTCTCTAAATATATCATATGTTCGGTGTTCTCACCCTAAAATCACCGTAGCCATTGTTTTTTCTCGCTTCTTACACCTAGTAATTTGAAATATTTGAAATATGAATAATTTTAAGTTAAACTATCAATATGTCTAAAGGGCATTAGAATAGACAAAGTAGTTTTATAGTTATTACTTAGAGGATGGAAACGTTGCGAGTTGTGGTTGTTTTTTTTTTACAATGTATTTGTATACAACTTCAGGTGCAAATATGCATATCCATTTTGGGTTAAAATATAGCGCCATCTAGTTGCTGTGTTTGTTATCACTAGAAGCAGAATTGATAAAATTCAATGTGTCAATGTAAAATAATAATACAAAATAGCTATTTGGTACTCGTCGCGACATCTAGTGTACCAATAGGTACTAAATACCCGGCTACACTATCTTGTATGACGATTAGCAGTCCTCTTGAGTTATTGGTCCATGCCTATACAAATGTGGTGACATGTAATGAAATATAAAAAAAAACTAAAACATTTAATTTAAATCGTAACATCATTGCAGTACAGCCTAATTTTGCTTGCAAAAATTTAAGGGCCTAAAAACACCATATTTCTACTGGAAACTTAACAATGTGCACCATACTTACCTTCAACTGAAAATTACTTGAACATAAGAGTAATGGAGCAGTCTTTATTGTAAATATTAATGATTTTTATATATACACTCTCGGACACATAATTCGAGTCACCTTGCATTTTTATTCTTAAAGGGCTAGAATATAAAAATATAGTTACCGTCGAAGAAAAAGTTTTCTCCGATTTTGTAAATAAAAATTTTCAAGACTTAAGGAAACGACGTTTGGTTTACCAGTTTCAAAGTTGCGTAATAGTATTTTTGAGCAATCAAGCTTTGTTTAAGCTAAGCATTTAATATTGAAAATACAAGGTGGCTCGAATGATGAGTCTGGGAGTATATTTTTGTGTCAAATTTTCTACAAATTCACTAAAGAAATAATAAAGAGTTGGGCAGATACATATATACAAATATTACAAATGTGAAAAATTCCGTAATTCCGAAAACCGACTTATAATAAAATCGTTATGCTTCCAAGTAATTTTGATTATTTTGATTGACGCTTTGCATGCGTTATTAACGCCCTGTAGGTACGGAGACTTTTTAGCGCGAACCGACGCCCATTTGTTGGTAGGTCAATAATAATTGATCAGATTTTGCAGTTATTTATGTTTTAAGTAATCCAACATTCACAAATATTTATTTTGACTTTGTTTATAAATGGCAAAGAATAACAGGAAATCATTATAGACATTTTTTTATAGCCCTGCACTAGGGAAACCCTGTGTCGCGGATACCATGGACACACACAGGCAAGCACAAAGGTACCCAAACTCACGAGAGAAATAAATGTAGGCCATACAAATGTTTCTCCCGGCCCAGGAATCGAACTTGGGACCTCTGCGTGGCAATCTGGCATGATAACCGTTAGGCCACGGAGGCAGTTGATAAAATATATTTTGTACTTCTTATAATTATTATGAAGATAAAAAATATATATCGAAGTTATATTGCACCAAGTTTTACATATCAGTTTTAATATGATGATATTTTGGTATAGTAATTCATAATTTATTTTCAATAGAAATGCATACAAATAAATATTTAAAATAATAATAAATTAAAATTTTAAAAATTTTTAAAAAGTATAAAAACATAATGCTAAAAATGTGACATTAAGAACTTACAAATTTACAATGAAATCGACACATCCGTAGAACAAAGGTCTATGTGCAAGGCTACTTATTCTCAGGACATAGTACATTTCGTTCGTTCTTCTTCGCTGTGAATGTCAGATCGACTATTGTTCAATTTTATAATTTCCGAAACGAAACAAGATATATAAATTCTCAAAACACTTTTACATAGGCCTTAAGTTTGAATAATGAAATTATTCTGTAACGTACTTATTCTCTTTTCGCTATATAATCACATCGGACTCTGTTCTTCGGATGAGTCGATATGCATAAGTATTGACTTATCATCATCATCAATGATATGATATGATATGAGGCATATCATCATTGGATGATATGCCTCAATTTCACATTTCTCTTAAATTTTAATCCATAAAGGCTTTAATTTATGTTCTATAGGGTATTCAGTGGCTGTCGAAATGTGACTTCGAGATGAAAGTCGGGCCAACGATCGCTACTGACATGCTAAATGACACAAAGTATAGTACCAAATGTTTCGTTATGCTAACATGACATAGGTTACTATAATGTTTACTTACCGGATTTCATCCAGTGGAAATGTGGCAAAAAACTTAGAACCAACCATTCGTTCGGGTTGACTCTCTTGTTTGCCACAAATTACACAGTTTCGATGACTTGTACGACCCATTTCATACGAAAAACCACGAAAATATCACAAAAAAAAGAGTCACCGTCTCGAAAGAGATTTCACTGAAATAAGTGAATATAGGAAGGGAAAACACAAAAAAGCACAGCGTCGACTGCAAATACAGAGGAACCGAAGCTCAACTCGATGTAATCACAGGACAAATATGTAGAATAAACACAAAACACCGCAGGCGCAGAGCAGCTGACACGGAAAACAGACAAGGAAAATAGCCGCCATTCGGGATTTGATAGGTTATAGGTATTGCCATAAAAAGCAGTTTCATTTCGTCTCATTAAGCCAATTACAATTATTTTAAATAGACCTAAAATCCTTTTGTAACACATATAAAACAGACATATATCCAGTATATAATATGATAATGTGGTATAATTACACCATGATCACGGAAAACGCAAATGGTACTTATATTACTATGGTACTTATTATAATACGTACTTATTCTAAATCTGCCAATTTTGAAAAAAATTATTGCATATGTCAGTACATGTTATTTTTTTGTGTGTGTGGCAGTAAAAATGGATAAATTTCATATAAAGAAATCGATGTATGGCAGTTTCGTGGGCCTGGTGCCTCCCAAAGAGGATCTAATCACTACGTTGAAGAGTCCGCACTCCAAACAAATTTTTTGTCAAGGTTACTCCTCTTTTTTAGCCAACATTACGCCGATAACGGAAAGGGCCAACTTAAGAACAATAACCTATTTGACAATCAAAGTAAGCAACATAAAAATAACAACTGTCAGTCAATATTAGTGATGTCGTTCCGTTATCGATACTAGTGACGTCCATAGTATATCGACAATAGTAAAAATTTAGATAATAGGTTGTGAAGGTTATTATTAATAATTAGAAAAGAAATAAAAGTAGTCATAAATATTTTCTTAAAATAGTTTTATTAATTTGTTACAAATTGTAGAAAACAATATATTCTTACAGCACACGTTTAAATTGTTGTATACACAAATAATATTACAATTTTGTGCATTAAAACTACAATTTGGTAAAATCGTTTGTAATGTGGTTTTCAATGACAATGGTATTTTACAAATTTGTAAAATTTTAACGACAACAGAAGTTTAGTAAAATACGCCGCTCAGATATTAAGTAACGCTGTAGACTATACAGCTGGCATCATTATGTTACATTTTATTTATATGTAACATGACAAGTGATATATAGGGCACTTAGAAGTTAGAGTGTATAAAAGGGCGCCACAGTGGCACTAGTGAGACGCTCTTAATTGAAGGTTTTATTGCCGCAGTCCAATTTGTTGGATTTTTTTCTGTTTATCATCCAAAGTTTTCGTTTGTATTGACAATGTTTCGTTGAGTCGGCAACATTGCCTGCGTATGAGCAAATGAGTCAGGCGCAAAAATATTGTGTTTAACACAATGTCCTTGTGCTCTTTGCATGTCAGCCAGTCATGGTCACAACTGGAAAAAAATATTGTCATTGCTAGGTGACTAATGTTCTTATTGTATAAAATTGGCAAAATATTTTTATTAAAACTTGCCACTGCTGACTCCACAGTCCTACACAGAGGGATAGACGGATAGGAAAGAGATTTCTTTCCTTCCCACCATTCTCTCAACTGTATATACCTATACACTGTATCGTCAACGTCTTTCGCTTGCAGACAATTTTGGCACTCCGAGCAATTATGATTTTTGAATAATTTTGATATATAGCCAGACACGTACACCGTTGCTTGATTTTCAATATTATTTAAATTTTCCTCATCTTCATGGAATTCTGGCAAATGTATGGTTGGGAGATCGCCTTCCATTTCCATAACTGTATCTGCATCTCCACACATTGCTTCTTCAAGTTCGCTTTCGCTTGGAGTGCCAAAAATAATTTGGTGAAAATCTGTTAATAATTTATTACTGTCTTGTTGACAATTGGAATTTTTACAGGTTTGGGCCGTCAAACCTGTGATTATATTTGTCCGCAAAGCTGCTACAAAAGACGCACAGGTGGGATTTCTATCTGTAGGACTGTGCTGACGGATGAGCCCGAACAAATTTTCTAGGCTGTCTTGGTTTAATTGTCTTAAATTGAGATATTTGAAACCTAATGAGCTAACCAAGTTCCAGATGTCTTGGAGCGAACTTAACGTCGTTTTATAACCCCATATACATTTCACGTTACGTGCGTCCACTCCACTTTTGGTAAACTTTACGTCACTCAAAGTTTTACGGAACTCGGTCCAAACATTAAGATGATTGGTTTTAGATGAGACATTTTCCCTAATTCCTCTTTTTATATCATCTTTATTGGCAGGTCCATTGGTGTAATCAAATAATTTGTCCAATTGCTGGACTACGAAGGCGGTGTCTAATAACTCCTGAGACCGTGTTTTGTCTGCCTCCGCCATTAATTTTAATACTGCTGACACTGTATTGCTTAATATCTGAGCCGCTAATTTTACTCGCATTTTCGCTCTATATTTTGGCTCCACGTGAGCTGGTGATATTTTACTCAAGTATAACAAGTTTCTATTTTTGCATTCAACCTCTTTTAAATGCTCCCATTTCGCTATTTTTCCTTTAAAAATCATGCTACCCTGGTTTAAAAAGTTATTTCTTATTGATTTAAATAAATGAGGCACATCGTATATAATAAATATTTTGTCTTTGCCTACCATAAAAAAATTATCTTCATTATTTCTTTTTAGAATTTTAATGGCTCCTACGTTCGTGGGACCCTGATCACACACCGTGCTCAGAATTTTAAAACCTGTCTCAGCTATACTATTTATAATTTCTTTAATAATATTAGCTAATTTTTGGGATGCAACCGTCCCTTTTACAAAATAAAATGCGATGGGTTGTTTAAATTTTTTCCTCAGACCCTGAATCAAAAAAACAAGGGCGTGGTCGGCTACATCAGGGCCACGTTCTTCGGAATCGCCGTAGTCGACGTAGCCTTCCACTTTATCAGAACCTGAATTATAAATTAAATGCGGTTTAAGCGCAATTTCGTCAAAAGCCAACACGCACAACTTATCACCCGTACTTTGTGTCGGTGCAATTTTCTTTAAGTGCTTTAAGGTTAGCGCATTTATTCCAGGTTCCATGGGTATTTCTTTTAATATATTTTGCAACGATTTTTCGCTCGGCAATGGAATTATTTGTTTCAGGTATCGATACACCTTAGGTGATCTTTTAAAAATTGCCAATGATGAAATTTTATTTTTCGATGTCCACCGCCTCCCTTGAGGTTTTTTATTCTGATTTTTCAAGGCTGATTCGACGATGTCCTTTAACACGGGCGACTCGATTTTTTCAATTAATTTAGCACTTTTCTTTAAAGATGATAGTGTGCATTTTGTTTGACGCAATTTTTCCAATAACTTCTTTTTCCGTGGTGTCAACTCTGAAAATTATAGAGAACAAATAGAAATTATGATTATTGGTCGGATCTAGTGAGCTGATGTATTTAATTTAAACTGTACTATTTAATAATAATCTCAGTACAGAGTACTAAAAAAACCGACCTCAAAAGTACGTGGAATTACGTCTATTTGCTAAGTTTTATTGAAATATCCCCTAGTTCGACACTATACAGGACTTGACACTGGAGATAGTAAAAATAGGTTCTCACTACGACACTACTAAAAGTATATTGAGAGAAAAACGCCTTGAATGGGAGTAATAGCAAAATCAACCATTAAAGTAATTGCTCTTAAATTAAAGTTAGGCGCTATTTATAAAAATGAATCTTCATGCGTGAACAGCCACCCTTCAAGGTGGATGATTTTCTTCAAAATGAAATGGGACCACTTTGGAAGTACCTCCTTTCCAACAAAAAAAATAATTACGAAAATCGGTTCACAAATACCGGAGTTATCGCGTAACATACATACAAAAAAAAAACAGTCGAATTGAGAACCTCCTCCTATTTTGAAGTCGGTTAAAAAAAGTGTGTTTTTATATATAAGTAGCTTATTATAACGGAACCCTAACTCCTTCAAATACAGGTAATTGTTAATTATGGCATATATACCTATTTTGTATATAAAATATACATATAAATTAAAAGTTAAATATAGTGTTACTTTAAAGTGGACAGTATGGGGAAATCCGAAACCATAGAAGATACAAAGAAACTGTCTTAGGAACCATTATGTCTCTTTTGTGATTACAATTTTGGCAGTCAATTTTTTGGTCAAGCGTGAGTTGTCTATAAAAATTAATAAAATTGATCAAAATTTTTTTTAGTGCTAATCGACTCAGTTTAATGAAGGGATCACTTAATTGTAGTTTCATTAGAGATTGGTTTCAAAATAATGTAGGTAAATTTGATTAAACTGTAAATCTAAGTCGGGAATATATAAATTAATAGAAAAGGCGTGCCTGCCACCAGGGTTTTCCTTGCTCGTGGAGGGCATTATTGATAAATCAGATACAGTCAATAAAATGCACAAAAAATATTCATGTAAAATGTAAATAATTTATTAAAAAAATCAATTATAGTGTTTAGAAAAACTTACTTAAGTCAACATCAGCAACCAGGCGTTCCTTACTTGTGGAAGGTAATGATGCTTCAGGTACAACCACTGAAATTAAAAACCATGATTGACATTAAAAATAAACATAAAATCATTTCTTGCTGTAAAAAGAACTTAGATTATAGTGTCTATAAAAAACTTACCCAATTTAGGGTCAGCAATCAAGGGTGCTTTACTTGCGGAAGGCATTGACGTGTCAGGTACTGAAATTAAATTTTATGATTGTTAGGAGAAATATAAAAAGTAATCATGTAATTAGAAATAATTTAAAAATGTATAGATTAAGTCTACAAAAAACTTACTCAGGACAGAGTCAGCAACATGATGTTCTTTACTTGTGGAAGCCATTGGTGCATCAGGTATAGGCTCTAAAATCAATTAAAATTGAATTGACACACAAGTACACATAAATTAATTATTTGAAACATCAGTTCAAGTCAAAAAGTAGGTCTTTAAAAGAAAATAATATTATGTTTGCAATTTCGCGTTATTATATACTAGAATCGTCGTTAAGTTGAAAACAAGCCCGCTGTAGGATTCCGTATGGCATCGTAGAGCACACTGGTTTTCGCTGGTTTGGAAGCAGTTTTGCAATTCATTTTCATCCAATGTATTTTCGGTATCATAAGACAAACCTGTTTTGTTCTTTGCAGCAGTATGCAGAGGAAAATGTTGAAGTTGTTTGTCAGTCAGTGGAGGTGAGGATAATTGCAGTTTAGGTACAGCAATTTTCTTCAAACGATTCATTTTCTTATTAAAATGACTTTTTTCAAAGTGATCTCCGCAGATATGGCGTCGTTCATTAAGTTTTTCAATAGGCATATGTGCCAAATCTTCAATGCCAACAGCTCTAACCCACTCCTTGCAGCTGAAAGTATAGATACTTATTTATCAAACAAATTTACATGAAAAATCAATATCAGAGGATGCATACGCAAACTGGTCATTAATTTAATTGGTTTACCTTACATATTAACCCAACTCACTAGAAAAGGATAAATAATCTTTAATTTTAAGATTCTACCTTGCATGTACTGTAACTTGTATTAATATTTGAAATAAACAGTTTCAAATTAAAATAAAATTAAAGATAACTGACATTGACCTACCCACAAATGGATGTCAAGTCTAATACAAAAACCACGAAAAAAAGTCCGAAGTTAACCTATACCATGGACCAATAACTCAAGAGGACTGCTAGTCTCCATATTAAAAATCGTAGCTCTGAAAAAGGTCAAAATGCCGTCTTATATCTAGATGGCGCTGATCGATAGCCTAGAATTAGTTTATATTTACGTAGACGGCCGTGGATATCGATTAATTCCTCTTTTATATGAAATATAGTAGTTATTCTATTTTTCTTGTAATGTTTTTCAAATATTTAGTAATAAACTAAAATTATTTTCTGAACTTCGATATTTATGCGTATCAATAGATGGCATTGTTCGTTTTTAACTAATTAATAACGTAACGCTTGCGAATATGGTTAGATGGCGCTAATCCTAAACAAAATAAAAGAATACTTGGAAGTATCTATAAAAATCTGTGCAATATAGCATAACCTAAAGGAAGTCTAAATTGTCATCCGTTTGCGGTGGCGCACAGTGGGCTCAAATTGATAATTCTTGGACATAGGAATAACTTGTGGAGTATCGAGCAAATTTTTTTTTATACGATAGATTAATATTCCTAACTTTTATTCTTGATAGTTTCGGAGAGAAAAAAATATTTTTTTTGTATGTAAAATATACATTTTATTTTTCATCTCAAAATATACGAAAATGTAATGTACGTGGATTACTTACAAAATAGTTACAATCCTTTTTATATGTAGAAAAAAATAATCGGTCTCCATGCGTACTTGCGGCTTTGTAAGTAAAAGTACGGCAAAATTGCTAACTCTTTTATGTACTTTTTTAACAAAATGTATGATTATTTTATTTTTTTTATTAAGGCTTTGGCAAAGCCATCAGCCTAAACATGAAGTTTGTTTCTGGAAATATGGCCGCCACAAAGAGGATAGGCAATTTGAGGCGGCGTGTTTGGATTGACTCGGGATTCCTTAAAACGGGCCGATACGGATATTCTAGTTCGAGATTCATATAATTTCGCGTTTTAATCTTCGATTAAGCCACAATAGCACTATTCTAATCCACTTTAAATTAGATTTCACAAAATAATTGAAAGTCAAAATAAATACGACACTTTTCCCTCCAAAAGGTCCAGAGCGAATCACAAAATGTATGAGCTTCGAGTAAAGAAAAATTAATTTTAGTGTAATTTAGAGAGTGTTATAACAATAACATGAAAGTTAAATAGAAACTAGTATATTATGTTAAAAAATAAATAACAAATCTAAAATTTTGACACCTTTTTACTCGTAAAGCCGCAAGTACCTGCAGATGGATTTTTTTTTCTTGAACGATAATGAGTGGACCTATACTGTAAATTAACCACACACATTACATTTTCCTACATTTCGAGATAACAAATAAAATGTTTATTTCTCCAAACAAAAAAAAACTACAATTTTATTAAATAATAATTTAGCCTAAAATTTATACTTTTTATTTCCGGCATTCCTGATAACTTTTATTGTTATGTAATTTCTTGAAAAGCTGATTGTTTCAGAGAAAAAAAATATTTAGTTTTTTTTTGTTTGAAGAAATAAATATTTTATTTTTTATCTCGAAATGTACGAAAATGTAATTAATGTGTGTGATTTATTTACAGTATAGGTCCAATCATTCTTTGTCAAGAAAAAAATCCATCAGCAGGTACTTGCGGCTTTATGAGTAAAAAGGTGTCAAAATGTTAGATTTGTTATTTATTTTTTAATACAATGTACTAGTTTCTACTTAACTTTCGTGTTCTTGTTATGACACTTTCTAAATTACACTAAAATTAATTTTTCTTTAGTCGAAGCTCATGTATTTTGTAAAAAAAAGGACATAAAAGAGTTAGCAATTTTGCCGCACCTTTACTTACAAAGTCGTTAGTACGTGCAGATGGTTTATTTTTTCTACATAGAAAATTATTGGAATTATACTGTAAGTAAACCACACATATTAATTACATTTTCGTACATTTCGAGAAATAAAATGTATATTTCTCCATACAAAAGAAAAAATAATTACTTTTTCTCTTTGAAACTATCAACTTTTCAAGAAATCATACAAGAATAAAAGTTGTTAGGAATGTTATTATCTATCACATAAAAAAAATTAGCTCGATACTCCACAAGATATTACTATGTCCAAGAATTATCAATTTGGGCCCATTGTGTGGCATTCCGATATGACCCTTTGGAACCAATGCAATATCTGCGATATTTATTGCGATATCATACTTCTTGGAATTACAAATAAAATTTAAAAAATATTATTCTCTAAATATATCATATGTTCGGTGTTCTCACCCTAAAATCACCGTAGCCATTGTTTTTTCTCGCTTCTTACACCTAGTAATTTGAAATATTTGAAATATGAATAATTTTAAGTTAAACTATCAATATGTCTAAAGGGCATTAGAATAGACAAAGTAGTTTTATAGTTATTACTTAGAGGATGGAAACGTTGCGAGTTGTGGTTGTTTTTTTTTTACAATGTATTTGTATACAACTTCAGGTGCAAATATGCATATCCATTTTGGGTTAAAATATAGCGCCATCTAGTTGCTGTGTTTGTTATCACTAGAAGCAGAATTGATAAAATTCAATGTGTCAATGTAAAATAATAATACAAAATAGCTATTTGGTACTCGTCGCGACATCTAGTGTACCAATAGGTACTAAATACCCGGCTACACTATCTTGTATGACGATTAGCAGTCCTCTTGAGTTATTGGTCCATGCCTATACAAATGTGGTGACATGTAATGAAATATAAAAAAAAACTAAAACATTTAATTTAAATCGTAACATCATTGCAGTACAGCCTAATTTTGCTTGCAAAAATTTAAGGGCCTAAAAACACCATATTTCTACTGGAAACTTAACAATGTGCACCATACTTACCTTCAACTGAAAATTACTTGAACATAAGAGTAATGGAGCAGTCTTTATTGTAAATATTAATGATTTTTATATATACACTCTCGGACACATAATTCGAGTCACCTTGCATTTTTATTCTTAAAGGGCTAGAATATAAAAATATAGTTACCGTCGAAGAAAAAGTTTTCTCCGATTTTGTAAATAAAAATTTTCAAGACTTAAGGAAACGACGTTTGGTTTACCAGTTTCAAAGTTGCGTAATAGTATTTTTGAGCAATCAAGCTTTGTTTAAGCTAAGCATTTAATATTGAAAATACAAGGTGGCTCGAATGATGAGTCTGGGAGTATATTTTTGTGTCAAATTTTCTACAAATTCACTAAAGAAATAATAAAGAGTTGGGCAGATACATATATACAAATATTACAAATGTGAAAAATTCCGTAATTCCGAAAACCGACTTATAATAAAATCGTTATGCTTCCAAGTAATTTTGATTATTTTGATTGACGCTTTGCATGCGTTATTAACGCCCTGTAGGTACGGAGACTTTTTAGCGCGAACCGACGCCCATTTGTTGGTAGGTCAATAATAATTGATCAGATTTTGCAGTTATTTATGTTTTAAGTAATCCAACATTCACAAATATTTATTTTGACTTTGTTTATAAATGGCAAAGAATAACAGGAAATCATTATAGACATTTTTTTATAGCCCTGCACTAGGGAAACCCTGTGTCGCGGATACCATGGACACACACAGGCAAGCACAAAGGTACCCAAACTCACGAGAGAAATAAATGTAGGCCATACAAATGTTTCTCCCGGCCCAGGAATCGAACTTGGGACCTCTGCGTGGCAATCTGGCATGATAACCGTTAGGCCACGGAGGCAGTTGATAAAATATATTTTGTACTTCTTATAATTATTATGAAGATAAAAAATATATATCGAAGTTATATTGCACCAAGTTTTACATATCAGTTTTAATATGATGATATTTTGGTATAGTAATTCATAATTTATTTTCAATAGAAATGCATACAAATAAATATTTAAAATAATAATAAATTAAAATTTTAAAAATTTTTAAAAAGTATAAAAACATAATGCTAAAAATGTGACATTAAGAACTTACAAATTTACAATGAAATCGACACATCCGTAGAACAAAGGTCTATGTGCAAGGCTACTTATTCTCAGGACATAGTACATTTCGTTCGTTCTTCTTCGCTGTGAATGTCAGATCGACTATTGTTCAATTTTATAATTTCCGAAACGAAACAAGATATATAAATTCTCAAAACACTTTTACATAGGCCTTAAGTTTGAATAATGAAATTATTCTGTAACGTACTTATTCTCTTTTCGCTATATAATCACATCGGACTCTGTTCTTCGGATGAGTCGATATGCATAAGTATTGACTTATCATCATCATCAATGATATGATATGATATGAGGCATATCATCATTGGATGATATGCCTCAATTTCACATTTCTCTTAAATTTTAATCCATAAAGGCTTTAATTTATGTTCTATAGGGTATTCAGTGGCTGTCGAAATGTGACTTCGAGATGAAAGTCGGGCCAACGATCGCTACTGACATGCTAAATGACACAAAGTATAGTACCAAATGTTTCGTTATGCTAACATGACATAGGTTACTATAATGTTTACTTACCGGATTTCATCCAGTGGAAATGTGGCAAAAAACTTAGAACCAACCATTCGTTCGGGTTGACTCTCTTGTTTGCCACAAATTACACAGTTTCGATGACTTGTACGACCCATTTCATACGAAAAACCACGAAAATATCACAAAAAAAAGAGTCACCGTCTCGAAAGAGATTTCACTGAAATAAGTGAATATAGGAAGGGAAAACACAAAAAAGCACAGCGTCGACTGCAAATACAGAGGAACCGAAGCTCAACTCGATGTAATCACAGGACAAATATGTAGAATAAACACAAAACACCGCAGGCGCAGAGCAGCTGACACGGAAAACAGACAAGGAAAATAGCCGCCATTCGGGATTTGATAGGTTATAGGTATTGCCATAAAAAGCAGTTTCATTTCGTCTCATTAAGCCAATTACAATTATTTTAAATAGACCTAAAATCCTTTTGTAACACATATAAAACAGACATATATCCAGTATATAATATGATAATGTGGTATAATTACACCATGATCACGGAAAACGCAAATGGTACTTATATTACTATGGTACTTATTATAATACGTACTTATTCTAAATCTGCCAATTTTGAAAAAAATTATTGCATATGTCAGTACATGTTATTTTTTTGTGTGTGTGGCAGTAAAAATGGATAAATTTCATATAAAGAAATCGATGTATGGCAGTTTCGTGGGCCTGGTGCCTCCCAAAGAGGATCTAATCACTACGTTGAAGAGTCCGCACTCCAAACAAATTTTTTGTCAAGGTTACTCCTCTTTTTTAGCCAACATTACGCCGATAACGGAAAGGGCCAACTTAAGAACAATAACCTATTTGACAATCAAAGTAAGCAACATAAAAATAACAACTGTCAGTCAATATTAGTGATGTCGTTCCGTTATCGATACTAGTGACGTCCATAGTATATCGACAATAGTAAAAATTTAGATAATAGGTTGTGAAGGTTATTATTAATAATTAGAAAAGAAATAAAAGTAGTCATAAATATTTTCTTAAAATAGTTTTATTAATTTGTTACAAATTGTAGAAAACAATATATTCTTACAGCACACGTTTAAATTGTTGTATACACAAATAATATTACAATTTTGTGCATTAAAACTACAATTTGGTAAAATCGTTTGTAATGTGGTTTTCAATGACAATGGTATTTTACAAATTTGTAAAATTTTAACGACAACAGAAGTTTAGTAAAATACGCCGCTCAGATATTAAGTAACGCTGTAGACTATACAGCTGGCATCATTATGTTACATTTTATTTATATGTAACATGACAAGTGATATATAGGGCACTTAGAAGTTAGAGTGTATAAAAGGGCGCCACAGTGGCACTAGTGAGACGCTCTTAATTGAAGGTTTTATTGCCGCAGTCCAATTTGTTGGATTTTTTTCTGTTTATCATCCAAAGTTTTCGTTTGTATTGACAATGTTTCGTTGAGTCGGCAACATTGCCTGCGTATGAGCAAATGAGTCAGGCGCAAAAATATTGTGTTTAACACAATGTCCTTGTGCTCTTTGCATGTCAGCCAGTCATGGTCACAACTGGAAAAAAATATTGTCATTGCTAGGTGACTAATGTTCTTATTGTATAAAATTGGCAAAATATTTTTATTAAAACTTGCCACTGCTGACTCCACAGTCCTACACAGAGGGATAGACGGATAGGAAAGAGATTTCTTTCCTTCCCACCATTCTCTCAACTGTATATACCTATACACTGTATCGTCAACGTCTTTCGCTTGCAGACAATTTTGGCACTCCGAGCAATTATGATTTTTGAATAATTTTGATATATAGCCAGACACGTACACCGTTGCTTGATTTTCAATATTATTTAAATTTTCCTCATCTTCATGGAATTCTGGCAAATGTATGGTTGGGAGATCGCCTTCCATTTCCATAACTGTATCTGCATCTCCACACATTGCTTCTTCAAGTTCGCTTTCGCTTGGAGTGCCAAAAATAATTTGGTGAAAATCTGTTAATAATTTATTACTGTCTTGTTGACAATTGGAATTTTTACAGGTTTGGGCCGTCAAACCTGTGATTATATTTGTCCGCAAAGCTGCTACAAAAGACGCACAGGTGGGATTTCTATCTGTAGGACTGTGCTGACGGATGAGCCCGAACAAATTTTCTAGGCTGTCTTGGTTTAATTGTCTTAAATTGAGATATTTGAAACCTAATGAGCTAACCAAGTTCCAGATGTCTTGGAGCGAACTTAACGTCGTTTTATAACCCCATATACATTTCACGTTACGTGCGTCCACTCCACTTTTGGTAAACTTTACGTCACTCAAAGTTTTACGGAACTCGGTCCAAACATTAAGATGATTGGTTTTAGATGAGACATTTTCCCTAATTCCTCTTTTTATATCATCTTTATTGGCAGGTCCATTGGTGTAATCAAATAATTTGTCCAATTGCTGGACTACGAAGGCGGTGTCTAATAACTCCTGAGACCGTGTTTTGTCTGCCTCCGCCATTAATTTTAATACTGCTGACACTGTATTGCTTAATATCTGAGCCGCTAATTTTACTCGCATTTTCGCTCTATATTTTGGCTCCACGTGAGCTGGTGATATTTTACTCAAGTATAACAAGTTTCTATTTTTGCATTCAACCTCTTTTAAATGCTCCCATTTCGCTATTTTTCCTTTAAAAATCATGCTACCCTGGTTTAAAAAGTTATTTCTTATTGATTTAAATAAATGAGGCACATCGTATATAATAAATATTTTGTCTTTGCCTACCATAAAAAAATTATCTTCATTATTTCTTTTTAGAATTTTAATGGCTCCTACGTTCGTGGGACCCTGATCACACACCGTGCTCAGAATTTTAAAACCTGTCTCAGCTATACTATTTATAATTTCTTTAATAATATTAGCTAATTTTTGGGATGCAACCGTCCCTTTTACAAAATAAAATGCGATGGGTTGTTTAAATTTTTTCCTCAGACCCTGAATCAAAAAAACAAGGGCGTGGTCGGCTACATCAGGGCCACGTTCTTCGGAATCGCCGTAGTCGACGTAGCCTTCCACTTTATCAGAACCTGAATTATAAATTAAATGCGGTTTAAGCGCAATTTCGTCAAAAGCCAACACGCACAACTTATCACCCGTACTTTGTGTCGGTGCAATTTTCTTTAAGTGCTTTAAGGTTAGCGCATTTATTCCAGGTTCCATGGGTATTTCTTTTAATATATTTTGCAACGATTTTTCGCTCGGCAATGGAATTATTTGTTTCAGGTATCGATACACCTTAGGTGATCTTTTAAAAATTGCCAATGATGAAATTTTATTTTTCGATGTCCACCGCCTCCCTTGAGGTTTTTTATTCTGATTTTTCAAGGCTGATTCGACGATGTCCTTTAACACGGGCGACTCGATTTTTTCAATTAATTTAGCACTTTTCTTTAAAGATGATAGTGTGCATTTTGTTTGACGCAATTTTTCCAATAACTTCTTTTTCCGTGGTGTCAACTCTGAAAATTATAGAGAACAAATAGAAATTATGATTATTGGTCGGATCTAGTGAGCTGATGTATTTAATTTAAACTGTACTATTTAATAATAATCTCAGTACAGAGTACTAAAAAAACCGACCTCAAAAGTACGTGGAATTACGTCTATTTGCTAAGTTTTATTGAAATATCCCCTAGTTCGACACTATACAGGACTTGACACTGGAGATAGTAAAAATAGGTTCTCACTACGACACTACTAAAAGTATATTGAGAGAAAAACGCCTTGAATGGGAGTAATAGCAAAATCAACCATTAAAGTAATTGCTCTTAAATTAAAGTTAGGCGCTATTTATAAAAATGAATCTTCATGCGTGAACAGCCACCCTTCAAGGTGGATGATTTTCTTCAAAATGAAATGGGACCACTTTGGAAGTACCTCCTTTCCAACAAAAAAAATAATTACGAAAATCGGTTCACAAATACCGGAGTTATCGCGTAACATACATACAAAAAAAAAACAGTCGAATTGAGAACCTCCTCCTATTTTGAAGTCGGTTAAAAAAAGTGTGTTTTTATATATAAGTAGCTTATTATAACGGAACCCTAACTCCTTCAAATACAGGTAATTGTTAATTATGGCATATATACCTATTTTGTATATAAAATATACATATAAATTAAAAGTTAAATATAGTGTTACTTTAAAGTGGACAGTATGGGGAAATCCGAAACCATAGAAGATACAAAGAAACTGTCTTAGGAACCATTATGTCTCTTTTGTGATTACAATTTTGGCAGTCAATTTTTTGGTCAAGCGTGAGTTGTCTATAAAAATTAATAAAATTGATCAAAATTTTTTTTAGTGCTAATCGACTCAGTTTAATGAAGGGATCACTTAATTGTAGTTTCATTAGAGATTGGTTTCAAAATAATGTAGGTAAATTTGATTAAACTGTAAATCTAAGTCGGGAATATATAAATTAATAGAAAAGGCGTGCCTGCCACCAGGGTTTTCCTTGCTCGTGGAGGGCATTATTGATAAATCAGATACAGTCAATAAAATGCACAAAAAATATTCATGTAAAATGTAAATAATTTAT
>NW_020654873.1:32790-51246 GCF_003589595.1 Hyposmocoma kahamanoa | reverse complement strand
GACACTTTTTAGCGCGGACCCGACGTCCATATAATTGTAAGTCAATGGTTATGTACCAGTTTATTTTATTTATATAATTTATTCATTAAGAAAGAAAGAGAGGAATATTTATTCCATAAAGAAACAACACAGCACACACACATTTAACAATTACGAAACATAATTACAACATGTAAAAAAACCGAAATAAAAAAGGAAAAAAAAACAACAATTAGATAATACACACAAATAACACACTAACAGGAAGCAAGTAACTATATTAGTGTTGTTTACATTAGTAACGATAATATTATTCTTGGACATTATATTTTAAATTGTAATATTATGACATGGATAACATGTAATTAATATTATTCATTCTATTATTCAGACACTACGACCGCCTCGTGTCAGTTCTGAATCCGAGAAATGACGGTCCGAAATGTCACAGGGATCATTTTATCTCAAGATGTACAAGCAATATTCGTATTTTACTTGACTTAGTGCACAAGCGACATACGAAATGATTCGAGTTTTCTAAATTTGTGTAGTCTCATATTCGGAACGAAGACGAAACGAATGCAGTTCGTAACCCCGCAAAACCAGTCTAGCACAACATTAACATTGCTGTACTAGAGGGTGAGCGCACCCCATGGGTACCCAATTTCGTCCATTAAATTCATCCCGCGTGCGTATTTGGGTAAAGTGTTAATGTAATGGGTTACTTTGATAAAACTTATTTAGTACTTACTCTTAATGATGTAAATAATTTTAGAATTAATATTGCATTTTTACACGCGTGTCTTCCACTGAAGTAGATTGTCGACCTATGCTTGTTGCTTTCCTAATATTTCACCTTTGCCACGTGCTTTTTTTTAAAACTTATAACCCCGCACTAGGGAAACCCTCTAAGGGGGTGCCATGGACACGCACATAGACAACCACAGACTAAATCCAAAGGCACGAGATAAATAAATGTATATCGAGTTCTTAGGTTTTCGCGATTGTTATACATAGGAATGAAACTATTTTTCCGGATTTAAATCGCGTATATTTGTTTTTTCAAACAAACCGACGTTTCGGGCCCTTTACAGGTCCCATGGTCACGGTTGAGTCAACCGTGACCATAAATAAATGTAACCATACAAATATTTCTCCGTTCAACTACGGAGGCAATTTATTACTCTCATCATGTGGTAGTTATGGTGTACATTAAAAATTTTTCTGTATCTAGTAGCAGTAGAGTACCTTGAGAAAGAGCTCGTCCATGGAATATCGCTACCTTAACTATTTCTGCCGCCAAGTAATAATATGAGCATTACTGCGTTCCGGTTTTAAAAGGAGGTGCTGATGAAATTACAGGCACATGGGACAAGGCAACTTATATCTCAGGGTGATGGGCGCAATGGCAGTGCCTTTACCTTTATGATTTAAAGCTCTGAGTGGCACTGCAAGTGTTATGGACAGGAGTGTCGCTTTTACCACAAGGCTTTTACCACTTATTCGTTCTGTCACTTGATATTATAAAAAAAACAAAAATCTAAGTATAAACCCTGGTAGTAATGTCGCCAAATAATTAACGTTATTATTATCATTAATTTAAAATACAAACTCAAACGATCACCTTAATACGGTATCAAATCATTATTTACTTTTATTGTTAGTAAATTATCTATTGTTGTCCGTTATTCAATATTAGGTATATAACAAATCTTTACTTTTAATAACTAATTAACATTTCTCAAGTAATGAATTAATGAAAATTAGAAACGGTAAAATGAGGCAAGTTGTTACTCTAATTGTTTACGCCTCCCCTTAATTTCAAGACAGCTAAGGACGGAATCACCACAAAGAGACAGGATATGCGCCTCATTGCCACTTCCTAAGTGCTGCCACGATTATCGATCGAGAGACTCCACGAGCTGGCAAAAGGAGTTATTTATTGGTTCACTAACAATTACTAGCATATACTATAGATTACTAAAACAATGTAAAAATAGACAAATAAAACTTTAAAACACAGGAATTAAAAATGAAACTTCGGATCTTTAAAGGTCCCATTACTACGCGTAATTATTCGTGATTTATATCGGAAAAAATAGTTTATTTTCCTATGTACATACCAATGGCGTCTTGATATGATTATGTATAGGGGTGAGGGTCCCATCTATAAATATTGCACGGAACTACTCGACGGGGTATACATATATCCATATCCGGAACTAATGGTTTCGAAATGATTATATTGTGCCTTCTTTTTTGATTTTAAATACATAAATAATTAAATAATTACTTACTAACCTGATTTTAAGAGTAATTGTTACTAATTATCTACTAATTTAGATGATGTCTGAAATAAAGAATATTTTATAGATTTTTTATGTGTAACAATCGCGAAAAGCCTAAAAAATCGACAGTAAATAAATTTAAAAAAATATGAATGAATAAATGAAATATCCTTTTTTCCACAGAAAATGACAGTGACAATACAAAACAGTAACGCCAGTATAAAAATAGTAAGTTAATGTACAACAGGCGGCTTTATTACCATGTAGCAATGTCTTCCAGGTAACCTTAGATAGAAATTTGGGATATGCAAAAAAAAAACCATGCTGAAATAAAAAAGAATTCAAAAAATTGTTTTTTTTTAGAAAAAATTCGGAGTTTTGAACACAAGTAACTTTTACTTACAAATAACTCCAACGCCATATACTGTAACCATCTTATCTAGTAAATATTTTTCTTTTTTTTTCTTGCATGAAATTTGTACGGCGAGTGCAACAATATGCCACCAACCCTACTAGATTGTTATTTATTAATCGGATCGAATTGATATTGATTGTAAGTTTTGAACTAAAGTTATCTTGTCGATCATTTATTCATGAATGGTGATAGAGATAATAGTATTTGCGTTAAGGTACCCGTTATGGCTTGACCAATAAATATAATACTAACTAACTATTTTGAACTCGTCGCGTATTGCTGCCGTATAACTTCTTTATTAAAAATTATTACCTAACTTTGTAGATTGTCTGTTAAGCCGTAATAATGGTCTGACATGTCGCATATCATGCAGAGGGCGTTGGTTTTTAATCCGGACTCGTATCTCGGCGTTTCTCGGAATTTAAAGCGAAATTTAATTAGCTCGGCACTAGGGAAACCCTGTGTCGCGGGTGCCAGGGACACACATAGACGACTACTAATTACACCCAAACTCACTAGATAAATAAATGTAGGCCGTACAAATATTTCTCCCGGCCCGGGAATCGAAACTGGGACCTCTGCGTGTCAGACCAGCGCAGTAACCGTTCGGCTACGGAGGCAGTTAAGTATAAATGGGTTGTTGATGAGACTGTCTGTTACAAATCTTTATGTAATCTTTGTAAAGGTGTACCTATTTTCATTTTACGATTCTTACGTCATCGCGTTAAGAAAGTTACCTTTGACTTCGAAATTGTGTTGATTTATTTGTATTAAAACCGATACCATTATCGACCGCTCATTTCATTAGATTCGAGACATTTGTACAAAATGTTACCAAAGCGTAAAGCTCTAAAAATTGCGCTACTCCTTTATTAATAGCTAAAAATATCGATACGTTTCCCATCTCTAATTTACCAGCTAATACGCTTGCGTCCTTGTATAGACCGCTCGTTTCATTAGTTTGAAGACAGTACTTTAGAATGTTACAAAATCGAAAAGCTCTAAAAATTTTTTGTACTCGTTTATTAAAGCTAAAAGTATCGATACGTTTCCCATCTCTAATTTACCAGTTAGTACACTTGCTTCCTTGCCACCTGTCTTATGAATAGAATGAGACAATGGAATTCACTTAGCCAGCAGATGTTTTATAATTAAATTTTAATGCCTTGACACGATTGTATACAGCGTACAATTCGCTCCGTATACCCAGTTGTAAGCCTTAATTCTCTTTTTAACTGTTTTTAATTAAAATCCGTTTGACTTTTGCCGTGCGGAATACGTTTATTGGCATTCAGTTCAATGATAAGGCTTTTTTGGGCATACCCAAATTTGTAGTGAAACGAGTAATTTTCCTATCTGTTTTTTATCGTCAGCATTGTCTTATCTTTGTATTTTGAATGTATATATACCTTCAGAAGCTTCTAAAGATTTCGTCCAGAGAAGTACTGCCGCCTTATCTATTTCTGCGGCCAAAAAACCTTAATATAAGCATTACTGCGTTCCGGTTTTGAAGAGTAAGGATGTTGGTGAAATTATAGACACATGTGGTTGAGTGACTTGCATACCGATTTTCATGACGTCGCCATCTCGGTCACTAGATGTCGCTAGTGGCAACGAATGCCGAGAGTCAGTACAAAGATGTATGACAAAAGTGGCTCAGTTGGTTAGAGCAATGCTACGGTTAGCATGGACGTGGGTTCATGTCCTACCGGGTGACGAAAATCTTTGCATTCATAATTATAACATACCTTTCCTATTGTCTCCGGTCTGGATGTTTGTGTCGTTGTTTCCGATTTCCATAAAACAAGTGCTTAATTTGATATCAAAGCAACATATCGCACTGCTATTATAATAGTGTTGTAACTCAAAATATGTGAAAATGAAGATTATATCATAATTAAACGTAAAATTTGGTTCTCTACATGTCAATAAAAACGTCGTTAGAATATTGTAAAAAAACAATTGAAGTATATTTATTTACTTATCGCAAAACTTTACGTGAGCTAGTTCTGGCCAAAACAGTGGTTACTCAAGAATATAATTTTTTTTTCCTTTTTAAATAAAAGTAAAACATCTAATTTATTTCCTACTTACCAAATACATATATGTATATGTATATGTAAATTAAATAATTGACATGTATTAAACATTAACCTATACATAAATTGTAATGATCTTTCACGGGAAGTAAGTAATTCATTTTTCATCGATCCTGAAAAAATACACTTTTTGAGTTAATAAACTATTGTATGAACAGTGCGATAATATGACATGTTGTCTAATATTATATTCTATTATGCCTCAGAGTGACGGGCGCAGTGGCAGTGCACCTCTCTTTGCGATTTAAAGCTCTGAGTGGCACTGCAATTATTGCTATGGACAGTCGTATCGCAACTTTGCAACCCACCCCGCGCACGACTTGTTCGTCCTGGTACTTGATAACTATAAAAATAAAAAATGCTTATATTTTATTCGAAAACTCTCGAAATGTTTGGAATGACATCGGTTATGTCGATTTAAAAACTTTCATCTTCAGTTAAAAAGCACGAAATGTCTGAAAAACATTGTGCTTATGTTTTGCTTTTTTTTATTTTGTTTTTGTGCCTACCTCAACTAAAAACCTTGTGCACGCCTCTGACTACGGACAATGGTAGATACACTTGTATACTCATGATATATTCATTCCATGCCATTTTGGATAAGAAGATTCAAAGTTTAAAGTGTCCAGCGCCCAGCCTGTAAATTAAACATGAATGATTGAATGAAATCCGTTGTTTTAAACAAACAGCTCTAAAATACGCTTAGACAAAATCACAAAATAAATTCACTAAAGCAGAATATTTAGCAGATTGAAGGACGGGAGGCGAAAATTATTTATTCAAGAGTAAATTTACTGGAAACTCGTTGTTTGTCCACTGATAGTAATGGCATTCATTTTGAACCATTGTGATACTTTTTAAGACTAAGGCGGTGGAGTATCGATTTTGGACCCTTGTGATACTCGATATGACTAGGGTGGAGATAGGCGGAGTTTTGGTTTTGCAGCCTTGTCTGCAAGGCTAACCGTCAATCAAGGCAGAGAAAAGCGGGTCAGAAATATATACTATGTTCCTAATGCATAATTTCGCTTTGCTGCGTTTACTACTTGGAAGATTGGTGTTTAAACGTACCTCCACGTAAAAAATACCAAAGTTAAATTTAAATCATATCTCATCGCCCCTTCCCTTGTTTTTTATGATACCAATTAACGGAACGAACAAGTCGTGCGCCTGGTGGTTAGCGACACGTCTACTCATAACAGTTGCAGTGCTACTTAGAGATTTAAATCTGTCACTGCCACTACTTCCGTCACCCTGGGACATAAGTTGACAAGTCTGATGTGCCTGTAATTTCATCAGCATCCTTACGATTCAAACCCGGAACGCAGTAATGTGAGCGTTACTGGCTTCGGAAATAGGTAAGGTAGCAGTTCTTCCCTGGACTCTCGAGAAGCTCTCATCATCATCCTATTCAAGAGCCAGACTCTTATCGGTGTAGTCTCCTCTGCTTCTCACGGTTCATAACCTCTCCATAGCTGTTCACTTTGATCTTGTTTTTTTTACTTTTTTATTTTTTCACTTTATGCCATTCTTGGTCTTTCTCTCTTTCTTTTCCCTTTTATATTTCCCTCAATTATCACTCTCACAAATTTGCAATAACGCAACAAATGTCCTAACATTCCGTTCTCCTCTCTATTGCATGCAAAATACTTCTCTCCTCTCTAACCCTTCCCAAAACTTCCTCATTTGATCTCTTTTCAATCTATTTTTTTTTTCATTATGTGGAAAGCTCAGAGAAGCTCTACTGTTACCCAAAAAATTGTATTCATTAAAATAATATTATTATACTTAAAAATCAATTATTAAACACGGTTTTAAAATTACAAAAAATATATTTTTATTTATACATAATTAAAAACGAGAATATAAATTTAGTAATTGTTTTGAACTTTCAAATCCTGTTTTCTCAATTCCATCATGTTTGAGTTACGACAGCATTAATTGGTTTCATGTGCGATGTTTTCTGTATAAAAAATTCAATATTACGAGCTAAGTTAATTTAACCACGCTCTGTATTCTCTATAACTGTAGGTAAGCCAGACAGACTAGGTAGACGGTTTAAATGATGCGTGGAAAGCATCGCTGCGCAATTTGGCACCAATCCTCGGTTTACTGCAATAAGACTAGAACAGTCCGAAATCGTATTTGGAACGAATAATGCTATTAAATTGGAGCTACTTCTTGGTTTTAGGAAGAAAGTTTTATGGGATATTGTTTATTGTTTCTGAAGGAAAGCTTCCTGTGGAAGGAAACTTTCTACCTGAAAGACGAAATTTTTTTGAATGATTGTAAAAACGGCCGGTGTTTCTTTCTACCAAAGCCTCGTGGACATTAAAATGTACATAACATGTGAAGTGACTCTGACACAGACAACATTATTACTATGATCACATAAACGCCCAGTATACATTGTAAGGAAAATTTCAAATTTAGCTCCATATCTCTATGACCATAAGAGCGTTTGAGGACTATGTTCGCTTCTTATCAGTTCCGAATCCGAAATAATATGACGGCCCGAAATATTACAGGGTTAATTTTATCTCTAGGTGTACAAGCGATATTCGTGTTTTCTTGGATTGGACTTAGTGCACAAACGACATCCTAAGTGGGTCCGAGTTTTCTAGATTTGCATAGTCTCGGATTCGGAACGAATGCAAAATAGGATGCAGTGCACAAACGCACTAAGAGTACCTAAAAATATTATTTTCATATAAAATTTAGGGCATGCTTGTTTGAGCCAGAAAGCACAATAATGTGCCCTGATCACTATCTGCAAAATGTCCTTAAATATAAATATAATATCTACAAAGACATTTTGATATTTCTGTTATCGTTATTATGATTTTTTTAATATCCCGATACTACTAGTATGTTCTATGATATTTGTAAATTGTTTTGTAAAGAGAGCTTGCCATAATCCATTATTTTGTTATTATTTAAATTCAATAAAAAGGTCCATAACAATCACATGGAAAAATTCGTAAGCCTGGTTTCACAGCTGTGCGTACGGACTGTCCGCCTGCGGGCCACCCGTATTGTGCTCTGAATCGAGTATTTAATTTAATGCGGATGTCCACGGAAGACAGTCGCCTATAATGAACGCACGGGTGGCTTGTGCGGAGATCATGCGGAGCGGAGCGTGTTCCGTACGGAGCAATTCGTGTCACTGCAAAACGATGTTCTAACGCCACACGTATTACTCAGCTCGGGTGCTCCGCGCGGATGGTCCGCAGATAAATCCGCACTGCTCTGAAACCAGCCTAGATATGCTGAGTCGGTCTATATGGCTCATTTGGTTAAAAGCAGTGGCTCCAGCATGGTAATTGACAATGGTTTTCTAATCCAGTCAGATCGAAGGAATATTTCTTTTTGTTTGTTCGATTTATACAATGATCTTAAAGTTACAAACATTCGCTATGCAAATTGAGCCTATCGAGATGGTTAAGGCCATTTGATTCGATTGGTATAAAATTTTTGTGAGTGGTTGTACCTACGCCAGTAAAATTTTCTGAAGTATTAGATCCCACTAATACCATAGAACTCAGTTGGTCACGGGTCTCCTCTAAGATTGTTAGAGGAGAAGTTCATGCATTAATTGAGACATGCAGTCAATCTGTTAGCAGACTTAAGGTCATAGTCTATCATGCTGGCCCGATGCGGGTAAGGCACATGTTTTCAGAGACATTGCAACTGTATGAGGCATTGAAAGAAAGAAAGAAAGAAAACTGTTTATTACACAAGCACAGACACTGCAACTGTTATGGGCAGGCGTGTAGCTTACCATCAGGCACACGACTTGTTCGTCCCGTTACTTAATGTCATAAAAAAAAAAAAAAAAAAAAAAAAAAAAAAAGACACGCATATAGACAAAACAACAGAGGAACAATAATAATAATAATAACAATTAAAAATTAATCTTTATAGTGTAAGTAGTATTAGAGACCTATAAGTGATTTGACGTCATCATTATGATAATAACTTTACCAGTTTTCCTATCAATGCAATCATAACTTGAACATGGAATTGCAAATTCGGGCCGTCTTGGCATCCAAGTTGCTGACTTCAAATTGACTTTGTACTATTAAGCGCATTTCGAACACTGCCAAAGCTTTTGTGTGCTTACGTGTTATCATATAATGTTACGTAGAATTATTTTACGGTCACTTAAACTGGTAAGATTCCACAAGCAATAACTTAACTAGCAGTTTTTAAAGGGTGATGTATATGTAAAGTCAAAATAGAAAGTGTGTAAATAGTACATTGTATATTAAGAGCGTTAAATAAATAATTGCGAACGGGACTCTATTAGAAGCCCAAAGTCGAAGACTGAGGACTTTCTGAGTCGAGGTTCGTATTACCCATACTTCTCGTGAAACATACAATGTTTTAGGCTAATTTGAGTATTATGCCCCAAATAAAACCCTAGGGCCTTTTTTCTTCTCATTACAGTCACAGTCGTTTAATTCATATAAAGAAAATTTCCTTCGATCTGTTGATATGCCGGGGCCACTGCTCTTAACCAAGTGAGCTATAGAACTGAATCAGAATATCTTACGAATTACTCCATGTGCCTGTTACAGATCTTTGGAATGGATTTATAACAAACTAGTGGAATATTTTCACAAAAAGATATACATATAAATATCAAAGTAGTAAAATCATCATGAGATTCAATAAATAAGTTAGTTGTAAAATTGAATAACAATAATTAAAATATTAAAGTATCTATGTAAAGGCGGCTTACCACGAGTTTGCCCCAAACGCGCCGTTGGAACAGGGCCGCCCACACACATATATATATCTCAATAGACGCCGCAAGTGCACTTTGCGTGCCCAATATAAGCTACAAACGTTTAATAACCTCTGCTTCGCTTCAGAACGCGCCCGGCCGTCATAATCAACGAACACTTGAAAAATCACAATTCTAAATACGAGCAACGTACGCATCTTCGAATTAATCAATCGCTTTAGTGTCGAAGGTTTCCCATCACTAAATACCGCTTGTGACATCATCGGAGGTGCAAAACGACAAAGTATCACGCTTGGTTTTCACCGTAACAAAAATAATAATAATCATTTATTTCGGAACCAGGTCCATAGATTGTGTTAGTAAGATTACAAACTTTTAGGCCGTAAGGGTTAGTTACACAGTACATACACAGCAACATAAAATAAATAAAAACTAACAATACTATGCGACGGTGGTATGCAGTTGCATCCAATGAGCGAACATCGGCGAGTCCCAGCGAGCGGACAACATTTCATACAGATTGCGATATCTATTTAGATATAGACGTGTGTGGGGCCGCCCAAACGCGTCCGTGCTTGCCTATGGCGGCCTGTTTACATCCGCCGCGTACCGGTAACTTAAAAAGGAGCTGCGCGAGAGCAAGTGCGTTTGGCGATTATTCTGTTTGGCAGCGTTAATTTGTATGATTAGTATGAGTCGGTAAACCGAACTAAGAGTATATTCAATTCAACAAAATCTTAAAAAACTTACCTTGCTCTTGTTGAACGATAACACCCAGGAGCGTCTTTTCCTCTGGTTATTTTTATTAAGTAAGTGGTATCCACTGTACAATACAAAAGTGGCTGCAGAAACAGCTATGCGTTCTTCACATGATATTTTCAAATAGCATACACACACACCAGAATACTTTGTAAAATCGAGCCGTGGGAAGTTAGCGTTTAGCGCAGTTGTGTGTGTATTTATGTTTAATGGTGGGACACTTTATGGACTATATTTAGAGCACATGAATTAGTAAACTGACACTATAGACAACTTCATGTCTTTGGGTTATCAGCGCAGTAGCAATAGCTCTCAAGACTACGCGATTTAAAGCTGTGAGTGGCTCTTCACTTTGATATCATAAAAAAAAGTAAAGCAGTAAACAAACTTTTGTAGAGCGTAAAAAGCAATGGGAAAAAGGTTTGCAAATGAAGGATATGTATGGACGTATAAAACACAATCGAAGTTAGTACAATAGCTATATTTTACATTTACAATTTTTTCATTTCATAATAAATAGTGCAAAGCAATCCTCTCACAACTTTTCATTCTGTTGAATTTGTTGTAAAATCCAATAAGTCAAGTTTAATACTGTTTTCCTATAAGGAAAGTATTGTCTAAAAGCTGAATATTGCAGGTGCTTCGGTACTCGAGCTTTTCCGTCTGACTTGCCCCACAAAACTTGCCCCTTTTAGTCGAATTATAATAAAAATAAATTTGCAGATCGGTATGGAAGGTTTATATGGAATTTTGGTATAGAATGATTGGTTTTTTTTTATGAAACCAATGACGAGACGAAGAAGTCGTACGCCTGGTGGTAAGCGACACGCCTGTCCATAGCAGTTGCAGTGCCAATCAAAGCTTTACATCGCAAAGATCTGAGGGGCACTGACACTGTGCCCGTCACTCTGAGATATAAGTTGAGAAGTCCCTTTTGCCTGTAATTTTACCAGCACCATTATCCATTATCATTATCAAAACTGGAACGCATTAATGCTCATATTTTTTTTACAATTCCCCTGAACAAACTCTTTCACAAACAGTTAATAAATGCTACGGGTGTTAGTTGGTTAACGATAATTTTGATTGAAATTTTCTAAATGGAATTGATTAAAATCTGAGAGCTAGACCTCGACGAACTCTCGTGTTGTACGATTGGGGGTAACTTTTAAAAAGAACTTAAATATAAAAATTACTAAGAATGCCACACGAGGGTCGGGTCAGCGTTGCGTCATCGCACCGCAAAACCCCTCCCCGCTTCGTTTCCTGGCCCCTTCTCCGATGCGCACGCATTCCGTCACCGGACGCTGTTTCAATGCACCCAAGCGAAGGAGGTTTGTCACGAACGTAACGAGTCGAGATTGACAGGCACGATGGTGGCAAGTAAAAATGAGCTCAGCGAAACTATTTTTTTTAATTTTTTTAATAATAATATTTAACGATGACCATTACAAATAATTACAGTACCTATTTAAGGTACCTGCGCGTAACAATAGCCGTCGGCTATCACGAGTCTTCTATCAAGGACCACTTTTACAAAAACACCCTTTCAATGGTGATAATAAATATCAATTCCTATGGATCCAATTTCCATTGTCGAAAATTTCCTTAGAATTTCAGATTTTTTTCAACATTATAATATTATTGCTCTTTTTCCGATTAAGTATAAAATAATCATGATGTTCTTCTTATTGTTTCAGGTACGTATCAAAATCACATTAACATAACCAAAAAAGCACTTGCAGATAAATGGGGTGAGTTTTATGAATTTAACGGGGCAAGTGGAATCGGGGCAAGCGGTGTGGGGGCAATTGAAGCCGCCGTCGCTTGCTGTGCTAAATATTTAATATTGAATGCGTCTGGCCGCTCCGAGCGGTACAATTTTTATTTCTACCCGAAGATTGCGCTAAATTACACCGATGTTTCCCACTCGATGTTACTTGCTTTTCATCTTTTATACTAATTGAAGTTGTGGCTGAGTTAACGATGTAGTATTTTATGTCTTCTTTTTCTCGTAGATTCTTGTTAAGTATAGTAACTTCCGTTAATATCACATTTTAATATCGACTTCAATTAAAATTCGTAAAAGACTCTACTTAATTAAATTTTTATTGAATTGATATTCAATTATTTTTTGTGAAATTTCTCCACTAGTTTGTTATAATTATTAATACAAAGATCGAAAACTCAGAAAAAATTCCTTCGATCCGGTCGGATTCGAACCGACGTCTTCTTGCATACCGTGTCAGACGCTATACCAACTAAGCCACGGAACGAACCAACGGACCTCACGAATTTTTCTATGTGCTTGCGTCGTGTCTTTGTACTTGGTCTTTTAACGACTTTTTAGTCGTAGCGCCATCTATGAGAAATCTATTACAGATTTGTCACCCAGTTAGTACCTTTACAGCTACCAGTCCTGGCGAGAGATGTCTGACGTGAGTCCTGATGAGAGACTCTACTTTCTCAGAAATGAATGTTTTAGAATTTTCTTAGAATCGATTTCAACTTTATGGTGTTTTTTATTAAATAAGTGGTTAGTCTTTATTAAGTTTTTAGTTCCTTATTAACTAAGTAACTCTAACACATTGCAACTTCTCCTTTTGAATAATAATAATATTGTATGAAGCGTAAAACCCAATTTCATATTTTAGGTAAGCGTAATTTCCTTGAACACAATCTATTTTAATTGTTGATATCAAATGTGGAGCTCTACTATACAAGTATCTATATTATCGTGTACTTATTTAAATAATATTTCACGATACACTACCATTTCGAATATTAAATTATAAAAATTGCCACTGAAATTATATAGTGAACTCTGAGAAAGTCTGATTTCTTATAAAAGGTTTTGGTTTTACTCAGTCTACAGTTAAATAACTGTACAACCCTAGATTGCATAACATCGTTATCTCTGTTAATAATCTAGACAGGCACAAAGTTGGTTCAAAATTATTGTATGGCCGCTCTTAAACGAACAGATGTCAAAACTGTCAATGGTTGCAGTTAAATTAAATATAATTCGAACGAACGAACGAACGTAGTTTGAAATAAACCGTTCAACAATATTTTGTTACCACAAATAAAAATAATGTGCCAGGCAACCACACCTATTAACTGGTCTCAAACTAGGGAAATCCCTGCGCTATGAGTACCAGAGCAACGTAATTTAGCTTACTTATAGTTACCGAGAATTCAACTCGAGACCTCCTCACCAGTGCCCATAGTGCAAACCGTTGGGCCACCGAGGTCGTTACTTAGGTCAACGCGCTCGAAATTAATACAAATTTTTCATTGGATAAAAAAACGTTTTCACGTTTTTCACCTCAAAAGTTTTTTTCAATTTCCATAGATTCAGATTCAGATTCAGATTCATTTATTTCTCAAATATAACATTACAGTATAAATTGCATTAGGTACATGTCAAAGTATAAGAAATTATATTGAGATCGTCAGACAAAAAGGAAAATTATAAGAAACGCACACAATAATTAGAAAATTAACAATTCATTATATAATATTGTTGTCATTAAATTACATATCAAATATCATTCTCCATCAAGGATCGTCATAAGTTGATAATTATACAAGAGCATTTTATTGCGGTAAAAATTAGAATAAAAATAGAAAATACTGAATTCGTTACAATTTAAAGTCCATAAATTCTTTTACAGAGTATATAGGATTTTTCAAGAAAAAGTCTTTCAGCCGGCGCCTAAATGTTTCGTCAGACGGTTCAAGTCTGAGAGTAGCGGGTAAACGCTCATAGTAAGTAGGTCCGATGACACGCGGGTTTTTCTCTGCAAGTGCCATGCGTCGAGGGACTGTTCTCAAATGACCGGTACGGCGAAGTGGGATGCCAGAAACATTTACAGTACCAAATGAAGACAGATTATTTCTAACGTACATTATAGGATAGGATCCTCTCATCAAATTCTAACTTCTTATTGACAATGGGACTGTTACGGAGTCCTTTGTACATTTTATAATTTCTTTTCTGGTTGACATGGTGGCGGTGATTTGTTGATTACATTTATATACGGAAAATAATTAGTAATTTGTGATAGCCGAAACGAATCACTATGAAAGTGACCACTTCGAGAGTACATACCCTTTCAAACAAAGGAAGAATTTTCAAAATTGGAGCACAATTGATGGAGAACTAGGTGAATACACGGACATGCCTATAAAATTTGAGGATTTCCTTCGACTTTCATGGGTCAGATTCTGACTTGGTGATAATAGGACTACCACGAGAGTGTACCCTTTCGAACAAATGAAGAATTTTCAAAATCGCTGCACAATTGACGGTGATATTTGAAAACATACAAATCGAGCCGAACGTAGAACCTCCTCCTTTTTTTTGAAGTCGGTTAAAAGTCACTAACTCATTCAGTGCTCTCATCTCACGAAAACAAAAGATACTGCAACAAGCACATAGAAAATTTCGTAAGGTCCTTTGACTCGTTTGCTAGAAGACGTTCGAATCCAGCCCGATCGAAGGAATTTTTCCTAAGAGTTCTTTCTTTGTATTATTAATCATAACAAACTAGTGGATTAATTTCCCAAAATATCATCGTGGTGAAACATTCTGACATTCAAAAAATTTAATTAAAAAAATAACTAATAAAACATATTAGTTTTATTTTTCAATAACAATATTGTTCAAGAACCGCACTAACACCAACATTAGGTAAAGTGACAGTATTTCCCTTGACAAATTCTTTCACAAGCAGCTCTACTACTGCTGTATACTCTCTGGTTGTAGTATACCTTCCAAGAGAAAATTAATGAAATTTATTTGAACTAGTAGCTTTAGGGATAACAACTTGTTAATCTTGTTGGGATTGACTTTAGCTTTCTCCTTCTTTACTAATATCTGTGTTAATAAATTGTCATAGAGACGAACCTTTTTTTAACTTTTTTAAGGCAATCTTTTTTAACTGCCCCATCAATAACCTCAAACCAGGGGAATTCCCAGTTCTATGATTACGAAATTAACTTCCGAGATCGTGACCTATTCCACTCAAACGACAATCAATTTGGAAAAGTTTCTTAAATTAGTGCTACCGGGAATCGAAACGAGAAAGGTTCGTTTCTCATGTAGCACTTAGAGATGGCCCGATTGTAGCTTAAAGCATAATTAGTTTAGTAAGCAAAATTTAATTTTCTCAAAAATACATTTGGTACTCTAGTCAAAGAAAGGTTGCTTCCCAGAAGAGGTTTATGGTCCGAAACGCAGCGGGAGCACGTACATCACTATTGACCCATTTATACATCCCACTGCTGGGCACGGGTCTCCTCTCAGGGTTCAGGCCATAGTGCGGCACGCTGGTCAAATGAGGGTTTCGGACTTCACACGTTTGCTGAGGATTGAGAATCTTCTTCGACGTGCAGGTTTCATCACGATGTTTTCCTTCATCGAAAAGCTCATGGTAAATTTCAAATTAAATTTCGCATGTAAATTCCGAAAAAAATCAGAGGTGCGAGGCCGGATTCGAATCCACGTCATCGGCGCACTTAATTTCTTAAGTTACGTACATTTGCAAATGTTTAGAAGTCATTTCACTCGCTAAAAGCTCCAAATTCTTGGAAAACGTATATATGATCTGCGCCTGAGTATTAGACTGTGTTTTTCTGAGGTTCAATGTACATCGCTGCGGAAGGGAATGTAAGCGAATTATCGTTACGAAATAGTACATAGCATAATGATCCCTATGCACCACACAAACTAGATACGAGCCATAAAACAGCTCGCGCGTATCGTATCTAGTTTGCATGTTACTCAATTTCGTTACAAAAATTCACTACCATTACTTTCCGCAGTAATGTGAATTGAGATTTAGAAGATACAGTAGCAGTAGAATGATATAATTTATCAATGATAACGACGATAACATAAACTTCCTTATAATCTCTAGTATCATATAAATGAGAACTACGTTATTATTTAACTTTAAAGTTAGCTGAAATTACTTACAAAAACTCCGATATCTGCCGTTCACCGTTAATTTTCATATGGCAGTATTTTGAAAAATATAGCGAGGGTGGATGAAGATTATTGTAGTACATATAGTAGCAGTAGAACTCCTAGTGAAAAAGGTTATCCAGGTAAGTACTACCACCTTACCTATTTCTGCCGCCAAGCACTAAATGAGCTTTACTGCATTTCGGATTTGAGGGGAAGGGTAATGGTCAAATTACAGGCATGTGAGATTTTTCAATTTATGTCTTAGGGTGCCGGGGGCAGCGACCATGCCCCCCACTCCTTTCCACTGTATAATTAGACGTGCAAATTACCTGTTCAATTTTAGTTTATTCCCATTTAAAAATGTTAGTGAAATTGTTTATTAACTGGTAGTATTTCTACAAGTTATATTTCAGTGCTGTTAACTGCCAATCGTGTTTCGTATAGTTGTTGGATAGAAAGCAAGCATCAATTTCAAACCGCTGTGCCCTATGGTTAGGGCGTGAAGTAATGGCAATAAAGAGAAACTTCCTACTTACTCCACAGTGTAATCGCTGTCGTTCGTCAGAAAATCTTCCCTAAGTATCGGTTTTGTCAACAACGCGTAATTCAGTTAAGAAAGTGTTTAGGAATTGATAGGTAATACATATATCTGAGAAGAAGTGATTGGTGACATGGTATATTCACGCCTTTTATTTAAACATTCTCTTGCTTCGCTTACATATTTGCGGTATATATATTTGCTTGTGATGCACTTTAGTGGGTTGACTTACTGGGCTGCGATCGCTCACCATATGGTAATGGCAGAAAACCAGCACTGTCTGACTTCTCTCGGTCTACAGTATTTATGCTGAGTCAGGGCCATTTCAGCACAAACTGTAGTCATAGGTACAATAAAATTTTATCAGTTCTTATAGTAATTGTTTGTTTTTCTCACAGTATTTGTTTTTCTCGTAGTATGTGTTTTATATAAATGTGTATAAAGTTAATAATGAATGTTCTATGCGCTTTTACGTTATACTCTGTGAAGTGATTGTAAATGTTTTGTTTCTGTTTGTATTTGTACTGAATAAACGTGTTATCTATCTATCTATCTTACATTGACCCTTTGCTGCTGCGGTGAGAAGCTTATTCAAGAATCTCTCACCAGATGTCACTAGCGGCGACGAATACCGAAAACCAATACAAAGCTCTATCTGTATATGTAGAAAGATATAACAAAAACATATAGAAGAATTTCGACGGCTTGGTAACTGGACCCGCAGCTCAGTTGGTAAGAGCAGTGCTCCGGTGCAGCATTGAAGTGGGTTCAAGTTCCACCGGATCGACGATAATATTTCTGTGTGTTCGATGTATTCATAATCCTAACAATCTTTTTTTTTATCATACCAAGTGCCGCCATTTTGAGGTTTCTTTAAATAACTATACACTACCGAAGAAACGCAAAAATAACTTCAAAAACATTATTATCTATTCACTGCTTAATTGTTTTTTATTAAAGCTAATGCGTTCAAGATAACCCAGCAATGGGCAGCCACTAGAACCGACAGCGATATTTCATCGTTTCAAGCGGCTGTCTAAACAAAACCATGAGCCTACATCACAAGTGGAAACTCATAAATATTTTAATTGCAAAACACTCGAATACCGGCCAGTTATGTTTATTACACCTATTATTGTATTGTAGAACGTAATGGATTTAGTATGATTAATTTCAAAGATATTTCTCGTAGTAGAGCTGGCCAGTAACAATGCCTCATATTGTGGTTCCATGACAAACAGCTTTAGTACTGAAAATGGACTTCCTGAAAAAAAAATCTTACAATATATTGATGTTACAAAATTAGTTGAAACTATGTTCAGTTTATGGAATCGAGTTTAACTTTGATATTTTGGGAATCCTTATCAAACCGTGACAATATCCCGTATTAAATTTTGCGCGTCATATTATTACGGTTGCGATTAATAGAACGGACTAAACAATGGCGAGTTAAGGATTTTTTTGTATAAAAATTTAGGCAAAGATTAAGCAAGCAATTAGGAAGTAAACTCAAAAATTTAATTTAAATGCAAAGTTCGTTTTGTAAATACGATAAACTTGCTTAGCTTAAACCTTACTTTAGTCCAAGTTAAAGTTAAATTTATACATTTCAGCCATTGACTTACAATTATATGGACGTCGGGTACGCGCTAAA
>NW_020654873.1:0-32690 GCF_003589595.1 Hyposmocoma kahamanoa | reverse complement strand
ATAGGGCGTTAAATTCGTATACAGAGCGTCATTCACGCTTTAGTCTTCGTTTGGTCGACTGACAGCGAAGCAAGCAAAATTAGACAGTACTGCGATGACATTACAATTTAAATTCAACGTTTTAGCTTTTTCATATTCCTTTACATGTCACTACGTTTAAATAGGTTGACTTGGGACATTTTTTTCGTGGTTTTTGTATTAGACCCGTCGTCCATTTATTTGTAAGTCAATGATTATAGCTTAAGAGTTGAGTATCAACTCCTCAGCTTGAGTTAATTTTTTTTCCATATTGAACCGGTTCTTTCGCATGAGTCGAGCGGTAGGGATACTGGCTCAATTTCAGATTTTTTTTTACAAACGCCATTATCATTAAATCCATTTGAAAAATATATATCGTATAATATATGTGTTCTATTTAGATCAGTTGATATAAAAAAAAAATCATAGGTCACTTTACATTATGTTAAATATCTATTGAATACAGAGATTTTCTTGTAAAATTTCGAGTTCAGTTTGTGTTTTTTTTTCTATCGCAAAAATTTTTTAGAATCGTGTTTTCACTCTGTATATTCTCAATTTTTCTAAAGTGATTCATTCGACACTTTCACTGATATGCAGAATCAACCAAAGCCTTTTCACGTTGTATTGACTTTTGAATGCGTGTATTTGAACTAAATGTATTATGTTTGTAGCAGGGTTTTTTTTTTCAATTTGATAGGTGACCACAAAGTAAAAGTTGTCTAATACATATACTGCAGCTTACAAAATTTGATGCATATCTTCTGGCCGTTCCAATGTTTACAGGAATAAGTGATTTGGAAATATCACAGAGTAGACGCGCGACAGAATTCCTTTGTTGTGAAAACTCTGGCTCAGATCACCGCTTTCTTGACATCGACTTCTGAATGTGACTTGTTTGCTTGTGATGAAGATTGTATCGCCATTATTTGAGGATATTACTCTTTCCTAAAAGAAAGTTTTAGTATGAGTAGAGCTGTATGTGAAAAGTTCGAATATTTCAGAGAAGTAATGTTGCCAAGCAGTAATATGAGCATTACTGCGTTCGGTAATGGCGCTGGTGAAATTTTAGGCACAAGCTATTTGTCAACTTCACGTCCCAAGTCGACAGGCGCAGTGGCGGTGCTCCACAGCCCTTTGCGGTTTTGAAGCTTGAGTGATACCACCAGACACACGATTTATTCCTTCCTTTACTTGATATTATGAAGAAAAAAAAGAAGGCGGCAGATATAGCACCGTAGGTGTCAGTGACACTAAAATTTCGAAATCAGTTATCATATAGATTGATTGTCTAATATAATCGGAATTGGGTCAGTTATCTTTCGAGGTAAATAATAAACATCGCGATTAAATACTAGCATAAAATCGATCAATTTAATCTCCAATGCCATCTAGCGTATTTTGAGGGAATTACATAATACCACAGTTGTTTATGGCAGTGTATTGGGTAGTATAAGTTTGTTACAGTTAAATTTTTTTCAATTTCATAATTGCATCGATCATTTCATATACAAAGAGGTATGCTATAGGTATATCATTATATTACGTTACTCGTACCTGTTACAAAGTAAGAGGTAGCCGTTTAATATCAGCCGTACCTCTCACTTGAAAGCACATTGAAAGTTACAACGAGCTTTTATAAAACGTATATATCTCAGAAGCGCATTATGACAGGATTATCCAAGACTGTTATTTAACATAGTTAAAGTTTTAATAGAATCCCAGGCGTAAGGCGTAAATGTCGTAAGTTTGTACGCGAGGTCAGGGCCACCGCAATATGGCCGCGTAATGCGTGAGCTTAATCGTAAATACGCCGAGCGAACGTCGAGCGGTGCGCGTAAATAGCGCAAGCGTCGAGCGTAAATCTTGCGCGGTCGTAAAGAACAACCGCATTGTGAACGTCAAAGTATTGATTGCATTATGCCGCTCTCTACTCGTAAACGCGGCCGCGCTCCCACCAGGCGAATCCGATTTCAATTATTCAGATCCAACACCAATGTATTTTTAAGCCATCCCTCTCAGTACAGAATTTTAAATCGAAACAAAAATAACTTCAGAAATGTAACAAAGTGGCGTGCGTCAACGGAAATTTCACCTACAAAAATAAGTTAGGTTTGACATTTCTGTCCCAGCAGTTAAAACAGTAATTACGAAACAACCCGTCTAACGTTTCCCCCGGGTGTTCTACTAAAACGTAATTTACGCTGCCCGAATTCGAGGGTATCCACAAAAAAACGAGCCGTATCTACATGTCTCTTGCATCCGACGACGCGACTCATTTCTGAGAAGACAAATTACGGAATCTGTGGCAGTCGAGCGCGGAAAAAATGCAGCAATTAACTACAAGACGACGCCACTAGAATAACCACACTATTTTGGGCGCACCATCATTTCGCTCGTTATTTTAGGATATTTACATTTTTTGTCAACACAATATTTTGGAAACAAACTTATAAACTATAATTATACCCACTAACAAGCCCATCAGAGTGCTATGGCCTTATTAGTCTTATTGCATAGCTTTTGAATTCAGATGGAGATCATCCGTATCATTCTCTACTCCTCATTAAAGTTCAAGAAGTGCGCATAAGTTACACAGTAATAACAAATGGTCGCGGTCAATATTAATGCGGTAGCTACTCTTCGGGCCGAGGAGCGCGTTCGTTTTAAACGCCTGCAATTTATGGTCGAAACCGGTCGAAAAGTAAACCGTAAAAACGAGAGGCAGTTCGCGCTTGCAATAAAATAATAAAGTAATAAAAAATAACATTGCCCTCTGCAGGGTGCGCTTCAACCGTGGAAAGTTTTAAATTGCCGATTCCTTTTCATCCATTATTCTCAATAATAATTGCCTGTATTTTATAATGGACAGGAGATATATCGTGAATTATAATTCAACCGGCTTGGTTAGTAATCAAAGTCAGTTGTAACCGTAATGCCGCCTTAGATAACTGTTGTCAATTAATTATGAAAGCAAAATGCAGTGTAACATAATCAGTTATTTATCACCGATGTGACAGGGGAGTCGTTTGTCACCGGTTTCGCCCACGGTGTTACATCTCAGGCATTCGTCACATTAAGGGCGCGTTACATCTGCATTACGGACTCTATACCACACAACTTAAAGCAGTGAATACCATAACTCTGAAAATTAGTGAATGTGATGACAGTACGATATCGCGAGCTTATCTGATTTCATCTTCTGGAAAGACTTATTTTTGAGCTGAATCTGACTTTTAAATCTGAAACGATAAATTATGGAAAAATTCAAATGGGAGATATGTTGACAGAGCAACTAAAAATTCATAAGGATCGTGGTGAGTACTGCGGCTTAATTGGTTGAACTTCCTGTGAATAAAATGTTGTTGAATGTTATGTATAGTCGTGCACAATTGTATGGTTCGTGGGGCGTTTACATTCGGTTAAATCAAAAGGCGGTGTCAATGCGTCGGTTTTCTTGTGCGGTGGGGAGAATGCATGCAGCGCAGACGGCTCCCACAATCAGTCGCCCGCCGCAAGCAAAGAGAAGAATTCGAACAACGGCTTTTGGAGTCCCCACCATTCAAATTAGCTTAATGCGTTTGTACAAAGCTTTGCGATAGCGACGGAAGCTGCGCTTCTTTCTGATTGGAACGTTTTAACGTGAAACTTTTGGAATTCTACAATTCGAATAAGAATCATTAGTCTCATTTAAATTGAGAATTTATTTATCTTTTCAAAATACTGTTGATAAAAATTACGTTATATATTTTTTATGTGTTAAATAGACATACGCCACACCAAGCCCACAATGTGAACCTGATGCCAAACGACCATGTAACCGAAGATGGAACGCGTTTGTCAAATGAAAATACCTATTCACTCAAAAACCTTGAAACTTCCGGGATCTGTGTGTATTCCATTCCTTTGCCGTACACATTAGAAACGACAAATTCCAGCAAATGGGTGATGTATTAATGATATAAGGATGGAGTATTCCATGCTTTCTAGTCAGTTTAAGGAGGAAAGTGGAACGAACTTGAAAGTTCCATTTCATCAAATAAATAAAAGTAGACACCATCACACACAATAAGTAACCGAAGCACTTCTGTTATAGAAATCGGTAACAACGACGGTACCAGAAACACCCAGACCCGAGATAATATTGAAAAGTTAGTTGAAATTAACCAGACCGGGAATAGAATCCAGGATCTCAAAGATGGCGACATCATGAAAACCGGTATGCAAGCCACTCAACTATTGAGGTCATCATTAATATTTCATCATCAAATTTTGAATAATGTATGTGTTAAAAACGAACTATCAGGATTCATAGTCATTAACATCGTGTAATTTTTAAAAATAAAAGAAGAAAATTTCGTCTCATCAAATCACTTTGAGTATGCTGTAAAATAGTTAGAAAGCATAAAAGTCCAAAGCGTCACGACTGCTTCCTTTCATTACGTACAATCAGGCTGAAAAAAGAGTTGTCGAGTTCCGGCGCAGACAGTCGCCTCCTCAGTGACAAATCTGAAAATAGACAACAGATGTAGGTATCGTTTGCAACCATTCGTCGTCACAACACACTCGCTCGACCGTTGACAGATTGGACGTTTTAAATTTAGAACAACTGTGTTTATTTTGTAATTCGAGAGTTTGAAATATTGCCTGTCAATTCTGAATCACATGTTTCATGCCCATTGAATGAAAAACACTATCGTATAATTCATAAAACAGATAAGTGACAAACATTGTACGTCCAGATCTAAGTATAACAAATTTGTTTACAAAGTTGTATACCGAATCTATTTCCTTGATGGTTCGGACAATGAAACTGTCTAGTGCATTTATACATTCAGATTATAGAACGAATCCGCAGTGGCATCAATTCAGATGGGAACTTTAGAGGTGACAGCCTGACAGACTTTAGTTGCCCATAGTGATATACACCAATCCGAATATTTACGAGCGTGTCCGCTCGTGCCATTCTAGTGGAAACATGGTAGATCTGTGATGAATATACGAGCTTGACTGTACACAATTAAACTGCCATTGCCACAAATTACAATGAATCTCATTTTATAATCTAACTTTATCTTATGGTATTCAAACAAGCTACCATAGATATCTTCGAAGAGAAGTAAGTTAACTTTAAAATCGCAAATGCAATGCTATATGATGCACTATCCCTCATCATCGTCATTATTAACTTCTCAAAGGAAAAGATTCCCGGCCACGGGGACACTTCACACGTTCCCAAGGGTTGTCAATCTTCATATTTATTATATTATTATTATAGACATGCAAGTTTACCGTCCGTGTGCTTTGGCTTTTGGTACCCTTTAATTTAGGACACAGCAGTACTGTTTTGCGATATAGTGGTAGTATAATGGCACCTACTTACCGTATCTTTAAGGACCAAATTGAAAAAGCTTTTTTTATCTCCATTAGGTATAACCCTGTCAGAATATCCACACGCAACTGCACGCGTTGCGTCGCCTGTCACTACCCACGATATTCAAATGTTTAGCTTATGTTTATGCACTTGGTGTTTTATGGCCTCCAGATTGCGCTTGCGGCTCTCCAATACAGTAAACGTTGACAAGGCGTTTCGAGAACACTGTAAAATAGCGCTTGACTACAGCTTGTTTACTTTCCTTGACTGTACTTAAATCAGCTTTTGATGGCTATGTTGAACACTAAATCCGTTAGATCAACTTAATATTTAGCTTCGGGCGAGAAAGCAATTCCTTGCTTGGTGTTATTATTGACAAATATATCATGGTAGTTGTTGGTCTTATCAAACGCATTTTGTCGGCTTTGAAAACTTTTAGTAATTTCTTAAATTATCTAAAAACCTACTTGGAGGAACACTTGCTTAATAGTAGCGTTGCAATCCTCACAAAAAACGTTTATTTCCGAATTTTGAGGACGTTTTTTCACATCTTTATGGAGCTAAGTACCTATGACTATAATTTCCAAGTTACGTATACAATAATCTCTCTAACGGCACCGTGATGAAATCTGCAAGTTGAAGATGGCTTACAAGATTTGAAAAACGCCAAGTTTCCTACTAGCTCGCGTGACGAACTATGTACTATACGACCTCTTTCCTTAAAAGATACCCGTGTCCAACAGTGAGGTATAATAGGACCACGATGATGATCACTTGCTTTACGATAAAGGAAAAGGTGAAAACTTACATAATTTTTGTGGAGTGCCCAACTTACTTTTAGAAACCGAAGTGGACTGTTTCACAGAATCTAATACTGAATAATTTACTCGAGACATTAATCAACCCCATAACTAGATATTCAAAGAGTGGTCAGACGCAGTAAATTAGGACGCCTCTTGCAAAGTCGTCTGAAAACGAGACCGATGTGGCAGCGTAATCATAAGATTGTCGTTGAATATGGCCAAACTCTACTTCTTAGAAGTCTGGGCAGGATAGTGGGGCGTTAATTAGAATCTAAATATAGTAAAATTTAAAAAAAGACTGTATCTGCTTATACTGTCTTGTTCATTGTGACTTGTGCTGTGATTATTATGAGTTACGTGGCCACACTAACTCTTCCCAGTGTGAAAAGCCAGACAGCCGCGTCATAGCTATCATATACGCGTGACTCACTCCCTGTTATTTCACAAGCATATATTACACGATAGAATCACACGGTGTCACCCACGTATTATTAAAATGCACTATGGTTTATGGTTACCTTTGCTTTGAAGACATTATCAGTTATTCTCATACAAACAACGGCATGAGCATTCAGATTTTATTGTCATTTCATTTTCTTGCTTTACAATTTCGAGTTGTTAAAAAAGGTATTTAGGTTTCTTCGTTTTTTCTCTCTCTCTCGAGCTTTAACGATGTTTGAGAAGTTGATTGCCTCTGTCAACTGAAGTGTTTTGTCACCTTTATTATTAAGAAAGAACGTTGAAATTATTTGTTCATGGAAATTATATTAGTCAGTATTATCATCTAAAAAGAAATTGCTTACTGCTAAATGATGCCCTATAGTATTATATTCTCGAAGAGCAGTGGTAGTCTTGTGAGAGAGTTATTGTTCTTTCAGTGTCTTGGACTTTAATTTTTAAGGTAGGAATTTTGTGGACGAAAGCATCGTGATATAATCTGTATATCAAAAATGCTTAGAAATCCCCAATACGCTTTAAGTTACCGTAGTGAGCTATGACCTAAACTCTCTCCATAAGTAGAATACATAAGTATTCTCCGTACCAAGGGTTGTTGATGATGATGGCTTTCCATTTATTACTTGTATTTAGTAATAAAATATACTCATATGGAAATTTGATTTTCTTTATCATCTTTCGTAATATTGCAGACGAACTGAGGACGTGTGTTTTATTTTATTATTGTGAGAATGGTACAGACACGCGTCATATGACATCAAAACTCAATATCCGTCCGATACATTTGTTATAGATTTCACATTTCCTCTCTGTAAAGTGCTTCGCTATGCGATTTACTCGGATAATATTTTGAAATATAACTCTTAAGTCGACTTTCCAATATTTGTTACTGCATTAAACTTTACGATCGCCCGCTAGTCTTGCATTTCATACTGTATTGTTTAGTTACGTCTTTAAATAACCTTTATTAGAGTATAAATGGGTTGCGATAAATACGTATGTGAAACAAATGCTTCAAAGTATCCTTTTACCTCGTTAAATTGCCTTACGATTTTGGTAGAAAAATCATTCAGTTTTATTAGATTTTTTTCTCAAGTTACCTGCTGTTTTTTTATTGCCAACATTATTAAAATTATGGTCAACTATCCACGTTTACAAATAGCATTAGTGAACATCTACTAAGCATTTAAATTTCATTATTTTCTCTGATTTCTCCTTACTTTCTTTGGCATTTACTTGAATTTATATTTATAGACTTCACTTTTAAAATTATTTAAAGGTGCCCCTTCAAATTTGTTCAAGTCGTGCAGTTCGTGGCCTCCTCGGCATAATGAAGTAGCTTTCCATTATGGTCGGACATAAATTCAGATCAGACCGTACTTTCTGCGGTCTAATTTCAGCCGTATCTCATTTACAAATTGAACACAAAATACATACGTCACAAACGTCTAGTTTGGAGAATTAGGGCCACGAAGTTGCCGTAATGCCTACTACAAGTATAATGAATGTAATAATAATGATGATAATTTGCCAGATAATCACTCAAATTTTCTGTACTATGACTACCAGTGTAACAAAATTAACTGCGGAACTCTACCCAGTACAAAGAACTAACTAGACTATTAAGGTCCTCGCGTGAATCCAACGTTTTATAAAACTAACATTTCTGAAGCTTACGGTTTCCTAGGAAAGCGATGTCTCCATTAAGTGGCCGCTGTATAAAGTCGAATGACGTCACTAAAACGTTGTCTATAGAAACTATTTGGCATTGTTTCCGAGAGAGTGTTTGTTTGTCACCATAACGTCAAGTAGCGGTGCCGCCATTTGCATGACTGCCGCCTCTACGAAGTTGAATAGTGATTGGACGTTTTTTTCAATAGCCGTGAATAATTTATAGCAAAATGAGTTCCGCTTTTTGTATAAAGTCGCCCATTTGAGTCTCGAACTTTCCACATATCCTCACTTTTAAGACAGCTATCATTTTACGTCCGCTATGTGACAGCACGGCTTTCTGAGGTAACCGGAGCCTTGCGCTATAAATTTTAGTATTCGCACATTATAAAATAATACGAACTATACCAATCATCTGCGGCCTTACCATGAACTCTTATTACAGTTTCGTAACGTCGAAAAAGCGGGATGGCGATATACACTTTATGTAGCGCTGTTTCACAACGATTCATTTTAGGTCCTAAACTGGGGGTCTACACTCGATCTCCGTCAGACATACGTCCGAAACAATTACTGTCAAATAAGTAATATTCGACAAAATTAAAAGACAAGTATCTAGTTTGAAGCTTCATTCGCATCACGCGTCTTGTCATTTGGTCAAGTATTGCTTATTTGACAGTAATTATTTCGGACGGATGTCGGACGGAGATCGAGAGTAGACCCCCTGAATCGTAATAAGAGTTCATGGTAAGGCTACTGGTCTTAAACTAAGAAATTCCTGTACTATGAGTACCAGAGCCGCAAAATTAATCCCGTGGGCATTACCCAGAACACCCACACCAGAACCAATTTCACTAAGTTCATTTCGTAATTGCACATTGTTAATTGCACATATAATCGTTTTTATTATGCTTCGATCAAGTTTTACGTTCTTAGATCTATTACTCCTAGATTTTGTGGGATGTAAGAAATCTAAATACATTTTACCAACAGCACAAGAAAGATATGAATGAAAGTACACTGTTAATGCTTAATATAGCAAGTGATACCTTTGCACATAAATCCTCTTCGGACATCACGGCGCGGTACGCGGAACTTCGTCTTATTGTGCTACCATTTGTTTTGTTCAGGCTATTTCGGATTTGCGGTCTCTGTATAGACGCAATTCAGTGCTGATTGTGATCCTGTTCGAATTTAACTTTCAAACATCATTTTATTCTTACCTAAATTTTGTTTTAATATCAACGATGGTAGCCCGGTAGTGGGAAGACTGCTACCTCTCAATCGACGGGTCGATACGGTATGTTGCTTCATATTCACCTGTGTTTGTGAATATGAAGCAACGATAAATAAGTTTCGTAAATCTTGAGACGTACATCTCCTACTCGTAACAGTAACGCGGTTTATTAGTGTTATTGTTATTGAAGTTTGATTTTTTCATTGAATCAATGTTTATAAAAGGTGTAAAGTATAATCGTAATTGTTATTAATATTATTATCTGCGTCTATCTTTTGCATGTTTCCTTTATTTATGTTAAATTTGAGCTCATCTACTCAATAGATGCACCACTATGTTTAATTTTTACCTATAAGTAAATCTTTTTTATTCATTTTTACTTTCAGATGTTTTTATCTATTTTTTTGTTATTGAATAGTGCATCTTCTATTTCTTTTCTATTTTCAACAAAGTAATCTATAATAACATTGCGTTTGATTCGCTTTAAACGAGTTAAATTACGACCATTGTGCATTCCGACTTCGTTCACGGAGGCGTGGGCTATTTTAGATCCGTGATCTGTTAATAGCGTTCGATACTTTGATACAGCCGACTACGCAACCTGTTTTGTTTAGTTATTTTGTATAATTACTACGATTTTGTAGTAATTCGATGTTAATGGACGGGTTATTTGTGCAAACTGAAATTGCCTATTATCATGCACGTTTGTGGTATCAATAGACGAAATTAGGTATTTAGAATTGATTGCTCTCTCTCTATCTTTGTCTACTTCGCTCTTTCATATCTCTAGCTCACCTCTCTCTTTTCAGATCTCTAGTATGGTAAGAGCTTAATTGTATTCCGTTTCACAATACATTTTAATACTTTCTCGGTTATTGTTTTAATGATTATATCATTAGTTACATACAGGTTTCTACGGTAAGACTTCTTATTACTATAATATAACTATCTTCGTGGCCGAACGGTTACCAGAGGTACCAGGTTCGATTCCCGGGACGGGAGAAATATTTGTATGGCCTACATTTATTTCTCTCGTGAGTTTGGGTGTAATTTGTGGTTGTCTGTGTCCATGGCACCCGCGACACAGGGTTTCCCTAGTGCATAGCAATGTTGAGTGTGTGCGTTATTATTATTATTATTTTCCCGATATTTCAACCTGTAACTATGAAGTATGTAACTGTTCCAAAATATCGGTGAAATAATAGGAAGTTAAAAAAGTGAAATTTTTAACAATGATCTTAATATTTATGAATTTACCATAGTTAATCAAGTAATGAATGATATTCGATAAGAAATTTAACTTCTCAGTAGTTTTATTTCAAAAAAGAAATTTTTACACGGAAATCGTAAACTTTTATGTTTTACAGGTGCATTCTTTATACAGAAAAAAACACTTCTTGAGTTCCCAAGCTTTTCTTACTGTTCATACATAATTTATGGCTCATATAAGCATAAAGGTTGGCTGTAAACATTTTTATTACTGAATCTACCGCCCAGTCGTTAACAAGAAACTTATTTTGAATTAAAAAGCCGTTATCTGAAGAGAGATATTAAAAATTTGATTTTTAACACCTTTATCCATACTAGCTATACTTGCCAATTAATTTGTGGAGCTAATAGTATAAAACAGGTGTTCAATATGTATGGTATTTTACTTGATCATACTGCTACGGGCACGGTTAATTACGATTACTTCTTCAAGTGTGTGAGCGTGTAATACTTTTGGAGTAGGTACCTACAACATGCAAAAGTTTATTGCAAGAATTGACATTCTCAAAAAAAGCCGCACATTTAAACCAATTTATAAACTTTGTAAATGTAAATATTAACTATACCGTTGGTAATAATGAATTATTAAAATTTCTTATTCTTTAAGATTCAAAACGTCTTTTTTTAATTTCCCCATCTGTTCATAATAGAAGCTGACACTTAAAAATTCATGAATAAATTTCGAATCTATTTCGTCTACAGGATCTTTTAAATCTTTTCCAACGTATGTACCTATATGAAGAAATTAATAACGCCCATTGAATATCCGTCGTTCGTTCACCTTGTCGCCGTACAATAGGAGTAATGGTTGATCGTCAGGCGGACAGCCGTCTCACAAAGGACCGGCCTGTCGTACCAACCTGAAGTTAACTAGCTACCACTGTAAGTAACTGGCTCGAGAAATGCTTTATTTTAAATCATTTGAAACTATTACGGGAAAAATAAAGTGGTAATTTTTGATAACATTAAAATAAAATTTAGAATATGTTAATATTTACAAGTAAGGGGAAGATACGAGGAAAGAGATAGAGAAGAAGATTTAGAACATAATTTAGTGAGCACATGCAAAAGAAGGTCAAAATGAGCAGCTACAAAAAGGTTAAGGCGATGGCTATGGATAATAAGAAATTTAGGAGGCTACACTGACAAGAGCGTAGCTCTTAAATAGAATGATGATTTGTAATTTTGAAGTAAAGAAACTGATGAATACAAACATGTTAATAATACTTTTGCTCACCATTATCCGTATAAACAACATTGTCACACATCATGAACTTCGAGTTGCTTCAAAGAGAACAACTGACATCTACACAATTTCCTGTAAGCAACTATATAGTCTATCGGATATGGAGCTATAAAAATCCAATTCACTTCCAAGTACATTAGAACCGAGGTCATTTTATTTGCTACATAACATCTACTTACGTCCACGCATCTGAGACCAGTTTTATGACAGAGCCTTAATGGTGACTTCTAGCTCCTGCCTATGGTACTTGGGGGATATAAATTACTTATTAAAGCTATTAATATTACTCATTATAATTATTTTATGCATTAATCTTTGTATATGAATGCGACATTTAATTTTCTCGTTATTGCTTTTTGCTGACACGTACGAAGTGGAGACGTGCTTTTAATACCTTATTTAATTTTAAATTGTTGTGCGCTTTAGTCTCTGTGGTAATCCTTATAATTCAGGAAGTTATACGGAGTTATGAGTTGACAAGTTACGATATTCTTAAAGACATTTGTGCCACGTTGTGTGGTTGTGTGTCGTCAGTCGATGTTGGTGATAAAATGTTTGCCAAGTTTGTGAGAACCGTACTCTCGCTCGACTATCTACGTTAATATTTATGCGTGATTCAAGGCCTCTCTTGGTTGTGGAGATGTTCCTAACATGACAATGTTGGAGTCTTGCATCGTAAATTTTAAGAATTTGGTTTTTTTTTATAGTTACGGGTTTCTTACTTATGGTATATTTTTTATTCATCGTTATCTCTCTAAAAAGAAGATTGAGGCTTGCTATGCTCTAGTCCCTTACGGATTAAGTTATTTTTTTCAAAATGTCTCATCATGATGGAAAACATAATGTCACCGTTAGCAAGAAGTATTACAACTAAACATTTACTAATATACATAACTTAAACATTAATGTCATAGGGTTGGCCAAAAAATCCGTTCGTTTTTGACACTAGCTAATTTTAAACAAAAAAAAATTCTTTTAAAATGTCGTATTGTCAATGGTCATATTCAATATAAAATCCAAACACGCAGTTTAAAAATAAACAGGAAAGTCTTAGGTTTATAATGAATTGTTAGTAGGAACGGTGGCGTATTTCATTACAGTAATGCCAAACTACACACGTCTTTAACAAAGCCGTTAAAAATGTTTGCCGTTGGATTGGATATATCTCCCTGATATAACTGCCTCCGTGGCTCAGTGGTTACCATGCTGGACTGCATGTGTAATTTGTGGTTGTCTATGTGTGTGTCAATGGCACCCACGACACAGGGTTTCCCTAGTGCGGGGCTATGTTGAGTGTGTGCGTTATTATTATTATTATATACATAAATACTTCATCCACTGCATTATTCCGATAGAGAATACCCTTGAGATTTTTGTTTGTTTCAGTCTTTACAAAACTTTGACTAGACATGATTTTGATAACGAACTGACTATCAAACGACATTAATGAAATGGGAATTCTAAAATTACTCGAAAGACGGTAAACGATTACAGATGAACAGTGGCCAGTGGTCAAAGTTTCATATAATTTGTTTGAACTATATACATTTATACTTTTTGGACAACCCAATGCATGCTGCTACACGAATCCGAATCGTTGATCTTTTAATTGAGAATCTATCTATAGAATAGCTTACATGGAATTAATTTATTTGCCAGCCAATATTATGTCTTCATTAAACTAGATTAAAATACACGCCCAAAGTTTTAAATGAACGTACCGGACGCGGCCTTCAATTAAACTTATTATAATGAAACTCTGGAAAAACGGAGTAAATTGCCATGGAAGAGAGATGGAAATTATTCCCAAGTTTTGTAATTTATACTCATTTTAAAGCAAAGTTCGATGGCGCAAGCCTCGGGTGAAACAAAAAAAAATTTGCGACTGAATGAAGGAGCATTGAAAGTCATTTTGACACGGACGTTATAACTTTTATAAAGATACTGTCTGAATTTGAATCCGTTTCTGCGTTTGCATTTTTAATTTTGTTTCATCGTCATCCTATTACATGTTCCAGTTCATCAAGGTTCAGGATTGTAAACCTTGTTCGACGTTCAGGTTAAATCACTATGTTTTCCTTTGGCGTTGCGAGGGGTATTGCTACTAAACACCCATAAATGTGTGTAAGTTAGCAATTAGAGTATTATCTACCTACCTTAGAGATTCAAATCTTCGATCTCTAAATTAATGAATTAGCATGTATTTCATATGAACCAAAAAAGCAAGAAAACGCTTTTACAATCGAAAATGTATTTCTGTTTTTTAAATTCTACTTCAGGCGCAAAAATCAGTAAACAGGAGAAAAAGAGGTTTCTATCAAAATCATGCTGCCTTCTTTACGTTGTATCCTTCTGTCTTTCCAAACGTCTGACAGTTATTCGATAGAATAGATTATTTGACTGTTCCGAGTCTGTCGGAAGGACAGCTGAAAATTGTCTTACGTTGTTTGTAATAAATTCTCGAGACTGATGTTTCATTTAGATCCGTCGAATCTGTCTTGAATACTCTTGTATCAGATGCTGAATTTTGTTTCGGAATTAATCAAATAACAGAAGCGTAAAATTTTGTTAAATTAATTCTGAAGGTATTTTAAACGTTAAATGCTTTTGCAGTGGACTTGGAAGCTTAATTTATTTTTCAATAACATAATTATGTTTGGAAAAGTCTATGTTCTTGTTTTATAATTTAATTTCTTTATGTGCAATGATTCATTTTATTATGTTTTGTTCTTTGTTAATAATTCGCTTGTATTGATTTATTCAAAAAACTTTATGTTACTTTCTCGAACTAGCGCAACAAGTTTCTTTATTTACCTTCTTTGATATTGCCTTAGTGTTAAGTTTTATTACCTTTGGCATTACACTGAAGTTCTATTTCGCAATCATTGTTGCGACAGTTTTAAAAATTCGAAATGAAACCTATCAAATGCAACATGGCGAACATAGCCTCAATTTTATATACTTCTAATACTATACCATTTCAACCTCAAGTTTACGTTTACTTCGACGGTTACGATACCTCCTGTATAAAAACGATATAACGCCACTGCGAGTTAGAACAAAAATATTCCGTGAATTTAATGTTTTGGTTCTATTATCCCAGATTTAGTTTGATTGTTTTTCGTAAACATTCCAGCTGTCTTTGTTCGACACAGATCTTTTCTTAGAAGACACTTAAACGTTTTCCTGATTTTTTAAATATGTGTGTTAATTATCAAAAAAAGCTTGTCGAAACTTCCTCCACGTAAATTCGTAATATTGCTTTTTTAAGTTTAATGTTTTTGTTTTCCTTCAAAATTATCCCTCAATTAATTGATTCATCGAAATACAACTTATATTACTAGCAGTAGAGCTTCTTTTGAAAGAGTTTCTACAGTGAAGTACTGCAATCTTACCTATTTCTGCCGCCAAGCCTTAATGTGAGCATTACTGTGTTTCGATATTGAAAGGTAAGGGTGCCGGTGAAATTACAGGTACATGGGACTTGCCAACTCATGTCTTAGAGTGACGGGCGCGGTGGCATTGCCGGTCATTGGTATTTAAAGCTCTGATTGGTACTGCAACTGATATGGACTGGCATGTCGCGGCATGTCCGTCACTTTGTATCATAAAAAAATAAAAAAACATACTTACTACAATAAATGATCATACTACATTAAATGATGTTCTTATGCATAAGGTCTGGCATTCAACCCGCATGCCATGTTCAAAGTAACAAATTCTGCACAATAAAGATTAAGATCACGTTGTACATATTTTACATTATCTTCTGTCCCATTTATGTCACTTGCTTGGTTGCTTATGGTAACTCTAAATGCAGTATCTACTATGCTACGATCAGTGTCGCTAGACCATTCAATAAACTCGTTTCTATGCTTTGAACGAGTGGACGCGGTCTCAATATACCATTTAAATTCAAGACTAGTTTCTATGCTTTTGCCAACGCATCATGAGCTATATATTGTTGCCTTTTATTACAGTTCTTTGACTTAGTTTTGTAATGCCGTGTTAGTTTTACGTGCTTCGTTTATTGGTCGCTTGAATGGGCAAGAAAAACTACTAACCGGGTAAACGTAAAATATGGGATAGGCATGGGGAAAATGTGTTTCACTTATTCGTTGTATTTTCCTTCACTTTTGTCAAATAAGACCTTCTTTTCACCAAGATCTGTTTTGAACACATTGTTATTTGGAAGCATTAAAATTGATTAAACATTAGAGTTACAACATTTGTTCCCTAATCGAAAATTTCATGGAAAACTATATAAAATCCATAAAATTGCGAGGAGTGTGAAATAAAGTCCTTTCTCATGCAAAAGTCGAACTGTTACTTACTTTAATTCTTGAGGCATTTGTCGGTTTTACGAGCATGGAGCGATTTAATCCACTTAAAACGCAGAGCACAAACTCTTAGCCGACAAAGCTCTCAGCCGCTCTCATTTAAAAATGGAAATAAACCTCCAGCCATCTTTGACTCCCCGACCGCTGGTTGAATTCTAAGTGCGCTTGTCCATTGATGAACTTCTGCTGTTTTTTACTTTCATGTTACTTTGAGACGTCTAAATTGCACAGGAACTCTATGAACTCAAGTTTACGGTTAGATGTGAGAAGTTTTGCGGCTTATCATGTTTATGCCCTTTGAATATCATCCGTGGACAGCTTCCAGGAGGAATGTCTAAAATTTTATCATCGTATGGCAAAATTGCTCTATTCTAAACTGCACCAGTGATTTTAGAAACTTGTTTTCTTTACATCGGTATTATCTTATCACCTTATCGCTGAAACTATTTGATTCCGTAGTGAATTTCAATGTCAGTTATTATTTTTATAATATTAAGTGTAAGTAAGCTACACGCCTGTCCATAACAGTATCAGTGCCACTCAGAGCTTTAAATCACTGCGCCCGTCACCCTGAGACATAAGTTGACAAGTCCCATGTGCCTGTAATTTCACCACCACCCTTGCCCTTCAAAACCGGAACACAGTAATGCTGACATTACTTGGCTACACAAATAGGTTAGGTGACAGTACTTCCCCGGACGACCTCTTTCGGAAGAATCTCTACTGCTACAAAATATATAATAATATTCGTTAAGCGAAACTTGCTTTTTCTAAGCCACATTAATTGGCTTCCTGTTCGGTGTTGCTACCTTGTCACAAAAATCGTGAACAGTTTTCTCAATCAATTTGAAATCTTAAATTGAGCCTTTTTATTCGCAATACGAAAAGGCTACATTCTAAACAGCACATTGAGGCGCAGAAGCGTGTGAAGCGTGTCGTGTTTATCCAGAGGAACGAGGAGTTATTCGCCCGCGGTCCGTGTCTTTGGCTTACAGTCTTAATGAAAGAGTTCGTTTGCGTCGAGATTATTTCCCTTTGTTTATTCCTTTTCCTTTCGCCTTAACTCGCCTTTCATATTAATTTTGGTTCCGTGTGGTCGATTCACACGGTGCTGCAGAAGCGTTAATTGCGTGAACACTTATGTCTTGTATTACAGTTTGTTTTCCCTTGATTTAATGGTTTACTTCATTAAAAATGTCGGACAGAAAAGTAATGGGGACGTTGTTAATTGTACGTAAAAAAAAACTAAAATTACTGTATGTGTTTCTAAAGTGAAATTATAATTGTCTTAATTGTGATATCCTGAACTAGCATGACTATCGAGTCTTGCTAATTCAGGACATCACAATTAATTAGCTCTAATAAAACTAGCACAAAATAGTAAGTTACAGTTTGTTACAATGTTATTAATAGGCTCTGGTTTGAAGGAATCAAAGGATTTTTTTCAGTGTTCGATCTTTGTGTTAATATTTGTAACAAAACTACTGAAGTAATTTTACGAAAATAATTGAACGTCATGGCAGTGAAACATAATGATATTTAATAATCTCAGTACAGAGTACTAAAAAAACCGACCTCAGAAGTACGTGGAATTACGTCTATTTGCTAAGTTTTATTGAAATATCTCCTAGTTCGCCACTATACAGGACTTGACACTGGAGATAATAAAAACCGGTTCTTACTACTCAAAGTATATTGACAGAAAAACGCCTTGAATTGGAGAAATAGCAAAATCAACCATTAAAGTAATTGCTCCTAAATTAATGTTAGGCGCTATTCATGAAAATGAATCTTCATGCGTGAACAGCCACCCTTCGAGGTGGATGATTTTCTTCAAAATGAAACGGGACCACTATACCCCCTTTCCAGCAAAAAAAGAATCATGGAAATCGGTTCACAAATACCGTAGTTACAACTCCAGTCAGCCGCTGGTAGCTGTAAAGGTGAAGAATAACTTTCATAGATTTGTCTCAGATGGCACTACGGCAAAAAAGTCGTTAGAATCCAATCACAAAAATCTGCAACAAGCACGTAAATAATTAGTAAGGTCTGCTAGTTCGTTCCGTAGCTCAGTTGTTCTGCTCAGAGAGCGTCAGGTACTGTATGCTGGTTCGAATTCAGTACTGGATCTTCGTATTAATAATTATAACAAACTGGTGGAGTAATTACACACAAATAATTGGATATCATGATAGTAAAATATCGTGATGTTTAATAAACATAATATTGTTAATATCTATGATTTCTTTCGCCCTTTTTGAATTAATATTCATACATGGTTATTAACAGTAAATTCGAGACTGCGATCCAAATCTGAAGGAAAAGGTCAAGCCCATTTCAAACGTCTAAACAATTTTTGGGTGATTTATTAAGTTACTTTTATCGGTCTCTATTTAATAATAAAACAGCCTAGCCATAAGCTATTAGGTTCACTTAGTGGACCATATAATTATTTATTTAGGTTAGTTAAGTTCGGTTTCTACTCATATGATTTACAATAAGATGTACATAACTTGTCCAAACTTCTACTGAATATCGAGCCTTAACACACAGGGTCTATGCAGATAAGGGCCTCAGAAGGTCTGCGAGATTTGTAAGGCTTATTTCACCCATCAATACAAACGGCTTTTGCTGTAGTGTCCTGAAAAATGGAAAAAACATACAAATTACTTTTAGGTCTATATTTCATTTACATATTTGTCCGGCTATTCGAGAGTTTTCCATCTGGTCATGATCGATCTGGTTAAACTAGTTTCGGACTCATGTTAACCGGAGAAAAATTTGTTCAAATGGACATTTTCAGCTTAAGCTAATTCGGATTGTTTGTGCAACACCATTAAAACGATAGCTTTACGTGCCCAAACACCTGCACGCTAAATAACTTAATTTTCCGCTACTGATAACAAAGTCAGCGTAGTTAAGTTCTAGGCCGCAATAAGATAGTATCTGCCAACGATACGAAAACAAAAAGAAAATTGCTCACTCGATCCCGTGCCTACAGCTCCATTACCAGCGAGGAGAGTTGGTACTTGAATTTAGATTCAACAGCTTAGCGGTCGAAACCTTTAATTGTGCAATGCACAATGGTAAATGAGCGTATCTGGAAAACAGAGAGGGTCTTGTACGACTGTGCGTAAACTCGGAGCTGCTCACGCGAGGAACTAACTATCCTTTTGAGACCCGGATGAAGTTCATGCAATTGTCTGTGGAAACCCCGCCCACAGGCTGAACTGGAGTCAGGACCTGAACCCGTAAGGTCCATGTGCTTGCACAGGCACCATATAACAAAGAGGTTGATAGGGGAGGGTCTCTATAAACAAAACTTATGTACAAATATACGGGACCGCCCATTCAACCTAAATATCTCTTCGTATTAATGAGAAAATTTTAGTACATATCGCTACGGTTCTAGAGTCCTGCCTCAAGTGAAAGTTGAATTTTATTACACAACAGTGTTAGAAAGGTTCTACGTGTTATTGTGAATAACATACCGAGCTTTCCGTTACTTAAATCCATCACGTGACAACATTTGGCCGAAATACGATTCGTCGGCTTTTCGCGCCAGATACGCCTTAGCTTTTTTGAACTATCTTCCAGATGAATTATGTTTTTGAGTTTGGCCACTTTTTTAGAAACCTAGTGATATAGTTATATAAACTGATATGCGGAGACTGCACATACCTCCAGTTGCTACGTTTAATTCCATCTATTTTAATTTCATAACCTAAACTAAAATCGTCGATGTAGCTCGGAAGGCGGCCAAGTTGAAGTGGGACTGCAGTTGTGGGTCAAGTTGACTGATAGTGGAAGCCCACAACTCAAAAAGGAGACGTGGTAGATCATGTCGGCGAAAGCGAGATGACTTAGACTCCTTTTTAAAGGACAGGCCAGATGCTGCCCAATACCGAGTACAATGGGAAAAGAGAGGGGAGGCATTTGCTCAGCAGTGAGACAGAACTGGTTTATAAATCAAGAAGACATAAATAACACAGATAATTTTGTAGGCCAATTTACCGCATAATCGGTGAATAAATGTATTATCAAATACTAATTAATAACGAAGATGTATTATTATCTTTATTTAATGTTTAATACTCGTTTTAATTACGTAATATGAAGGAAGCAGCGATTGGGAAACATCCGTAATTTCAAGTCTTGTTCATAAATTTTGAACTGGTGATCTTAATTGCCTCGTTTTTGCTATTTGCTTCCCCTTTTTCAAGCGGAAATTGCGTGGAAGGAAAGGCTCTAAGCCGAATAGGTCTCCAGGCATTCGATAATTGCGATTTTATTTTTTCTTTGTAAAATTACAGTGTAATTAAGAACACATTGCTTGCTGAACTCGATGTTGCGGCGTCCGTAAATTTAAGTGCAGGAAAGAGATTGAATTTTTGTAGATTTTCTTTGATACAAATGACTGATTTTCGACATTATTAAAAAAATAAAATTAAAAAATAACAAATAAAACTGTTTTATTTCTTAATCTCATATAATCTTAATTCAGGATCTCATGTTTCCTTTCAGGCTTAACAGGGCCTGTGTTAGGAGGCACTGCTCTTCTATATTATGTATAGAAAGTTACAATTTGCTCTTAATTTAAATATTACTATTATTAATACAAAAATCGAACACGTAGAAAAATTCCCTCGATCTGGCAGGATTCGAACCAACGTCTTCCAGCAAATCGTACCAGACGCTATGCCAACTAAGCCACAAAACGAAGTAGCGGACCTTACGAGTTTTTCTTTGTGCTTGTTGGTCGTTTTTGGTTTTTAACGAGTTTTTCGAAGTAGCGCCGTATGTGAGGAATCTCAGTTTTCACTCAGGTACGACGATGTTTGACCACCATGATATTTAATTACTTTTGTAAAACGACTCCACTATTTTGTTATAATTTATTAATACAAAGATGGAACACTTAGAAGAGCTAAGAATACATAAATGGGAGGAAATATCACCTTGGGGGGTCCAGGGAACCCACAGAACCCAACTTCAGCAAACCCTGAGTCGTTAGCACTGAATAACATAACCACTTCGCAATCACAGCTCATGCGCCTGAGAAATATTTGATATGTCTTTAACTTTACAAACTAAAAATAGATTGAGCTATATGCTAGTGTATGTAAGATGTGTATAAGTGTATGTATGTGTGAGTGCATGAATGTCTTCTATGTATAATATAATATACTACATCGTACTATATTTCTAGGGTCAGCGGACTAAAGCAAAAAAAGTAAAAAAAGTGCTTCATTTGTTAATATATAATTATATATTTTTTGTGTCGTTTATAGCGTTGGAAGATGTGAAGAGAATGATAAATTCAAAAAAGACGCCTCTAGAATAAAGTTACAAATTTATGGAGTAACAAACGAATTTGGCTTATGTGCTTTAGCCGGTAGATGTATTAATTTAAATGAATGATGTTGGATTTACACTTATGTGCTTTAGTCCGCCATTTATGCTATATCATACTCGTGTCAAGTTACACGTATAATATTAGGTGTATTAGCCAATTTCATTTTATACCTCATGTCTATACCTTTAAAATATTATTATATACTATCATCATCACCACCAACCCTTATAATAAGTACTACTGTTTCATACGGGTCTCCTCTAAGAAGAATGTGTAAACCAATATAGAACAATACGGTTTGCGAAATTCACACGTTTTCTAAGGATTGTGAACCTTCTTCCACGTGCAGGTTTCATTAAGATGTTTGGCTAGAGTTATTCCTACTTTGAGTTCTAACCATCGTGCCGCTTTTGATATACTTCTATATTATGCCACTTACAATTATAGTTAATTGAGTATGTTTTATGCTGACTATAGTAATCAAAAAGTGTGAGATTTTGCTATGAAACGTTTCATTTCAAATAATTGCGTTTTGTGTTTCTCAAAAACATCGCATTACTGAATATCATAGTATTACTAACTTACAGAAAAACTTTAACTTTAATGTCCTTGATGCAAGGGTGAGAAGATTCGATTGCTGGATCTGTCAATTTAGAAAATTAACATCCATATAGATAATTTCCCTGCTCTGATACTCCTAGTGCAAGGAATTCCGCGATTTGACAAATTCTTTCAGCGTTTTCACAGCAACCTGATATTTAATTATCTTCTTTTTCACAGGATGGCGACAGAGGGTACCTAGAAGGACTGGCATCGAGATACGCCGACCTCTTCTCCACACACTACGGTGACGTTCTCGATCATCTAGAAGAGCTAAGGCGACATGAATGGGAGGAAATGTCACCCAGGATGAGGGTCCTAGGGGGTCCAGGGACCCCACAGACCCCACCTTCAGCAAGCCCTGGGTCATTAACACTGAATAACCTGACCACTTCGCAATCGCAGCCCATTTATGTGCCTGGGAAATATTCGGTACGTTATCAATTACTTATTTATTTTTTCTCCGAAAATATAAGTTTGTGACGTCGTAATATAAGTTGTCATTGTGTATCATATTATGTTTCCGAACGCGTAATCTTTGCGGGAAACAATATACGTTCCGTGAATATGAAAAATATTTACCTTTGGGAACGCACGACGGAATATTATGCTTGGTTGTATTATTTACTTCGTAGATATTTACTCGTATCCGTTGAAGGGTGTCCCTGTATCGTTTTCCACTATCAGCAGAATCTATTGATTGATACTTTGCACGATCATGACAAACTTCTCTTGCTTCACCCACTTTCATCAAACGTATCACACAGTTATTGTTATTCTTCTCACTACGCACTATATAACTTTTTTATATATCAATTTTATCCGAAAACGTTCATCGCGCCGTACTCTTCCAATATTGGATCTATACCATCTGCTTCATGTGCCCGAACCACCACAAATACATATCTTTCTTTGTTTTTGTCACTATGTCCTCTTTCAAACCATATCGTTCACGGATCGCAGTATCCCGTAAATAACTTCACTTTATGCCTTGTAGTTGTCACATTAGGTGTATTATACAACACTTTTCATTGTGTTTGACAGTGACAAAACTTTTCATAATGAAAGTACGCAACTAAGTCAGTCGTATAATAATCCAATGAAAGTCGACGAAGTCTAATTGCTCGAGTAAAATGAACACCAAATCGAAACTGGCAACTCAGCTAGTGGAGAATTAGGGATAATTGAATTGTAGCTGGAATTCAGTTGTCATTGCAGAATAGTTTTGCTGATATTGAAATCCAATTATGAATGTGGTTTAGTATGCAAGTTATGATGTCATGATATCCCTTGTTCATGTACGTAACAAAATTTTCATTTCCCTTTTAAAGGTAACAGACGAGGGACTGATATTTAACAGACAGGTATTTAGAACCAACATTTTTTTTTAATTATTTGCAGCTACAATTCGATTCTCTTTTGCTAAATAGTGTTAAAATGTTTAAAACTCTGTTAACATGTTAGTATTGGATATTTAGTTTTGGATACTCAGTGTTTATTTACATTTTTTAATGATATCATGTGACGGGACGAATGAGTCTTGTGCCTGGTGGTGAAAGACACGCCTATCTTTAACAGTTGCACAGCCACAAAGCTTTAATCGCAAAGATATGAGGGGAAATACCACTGCACCCGTCACCCTGAGACATAAGTTTAACAAGCCCCATATGCCTTTAATTTCACCGGCACTTTTACCCTTTTAAAATATGGTGGCAGTACGTCTCTGGACAAATTCTTTCATAAGGCGCGTTGCTGCTACTGAACAAAATTTACATAGGCCATTTTTCCGCCAGCCTTCAAGTTGTTTGACGGACAAAGAAGAGGATGAGATCTACGGCTTCGGCTACGGTGTCTTCGGCAAACAGATGCTTCAGCGGCAACAACAGCAGAAGCAACTGCTGCTAGCTCAGCCCACGCAGCCTCTCATGCATAATCCACCTCATAATTATCAGAGGTAAGTGTTTGAAAATCAATACAATAAGTATTGTTTTACTGTGCCCGATCATACGTCAGATATATAGAAGTCTTCTTCTTCTTCTTCTTATCGATGATATACACTGTAATGTAAGCCATCGTAGTGAAAGGATTATGGAAGAATGTCGCCAAAACTCACTCTTAACTTGAAACACTATAAAATCTTGATATTGATTGGTCGTAGTTTTTTAATTACTGAATTGTCAACAATTTTTTGTTCCCTTAAGATAATTTAAACTTAACCCTGTTGGCATATCGTTGAAAGTTCTATACCATCGATACCTGATAGTACAAGTTACGTCGTTTTGATATTACATTGAAATTTCAATCAATGTACTGCAATCTAGCGGTTCCTTGCTGAACGACGATGAATTGGAGTTATTAATTTAGTTCTCCAAACAAGAGGTGATCATATTGCAGTGGTATAAGCTTTACTTTCGTTTCTTCTTACAATAAAAATATTTCGATAGAAAATTGAGAATGAGAATGAGAATTAAAATAAGACTTTGAGGTGAAACGAAATACCACCACGGCTATCATTTTTGCACTCCAAAACAGGACAATAAGGCATTTTTTTGGATTTTACAGAATTTGCACGAAATAATGGCACAACCATACCATACAAAGCGAAAATGTAGCTCAGATAGGTCTTCCGAGACCTTCTACTGTATTTAATGTTATCCGCTCACGCGATTCGCTCCTCCTACCGCAAAATGGCGGCTATTTGGTTTCGCAAATTAGAAAAGCATTCAGTTTAAATACAAGTTTTTATAAATAAAAATTATTATTCTGCATTGCTAAATAAATGCCCTCCGTATTACCAACAAAAACATCTCAAATAAAATGCAATAATACACCGCAAATCCTGCACTTAAAAAGCACTAATGAAATTTTTGGTGTACTTGGATAAATATGATAATATTCCGATTGAGTGGTTCTAACGTTTACCATGAAATTACTTCTTAAAGTATGGTTTATAAACATTTATATTCAGGATAACCTTAAAAAAAACTACTTACGGTATATTTTCAATAAATAAACACCGAAATCACCAGCCCAAACAATAACACACACGATTGTCGTGACGTATTTTTGAAGTTGTTTATTTTTTTTAAATGACAGACCCAGGCATTAAAAACTTTATGGTTTGCTAGAGTAGTTACCGAAATAGCAATTAATATTAGTTCTTTTACCTGTTATAACTTCAATATCCGATAAATCATCACCGGCACCTCTAGGTGTGGTATGCGTCTACGGCTGCATGTATCGCGTGAGCGGATAAGGCATTTTTCTAGGATTTTACAGAATTTGGACGAAATAATGACACAACCATACCATACAAAGCGAAAATGGAGCTCAGATAGGTCTTTCGAGACTTGTAGTTGGTATGCGTCGGAAGATAACTAACCACTTCTACTGTATTTAATGTTATGTGGGCGTAAGGTACTCGCAGTTTGCATTTACACAATAATCCAATACATGCAAGGAATGGTACGTCGTGTGACTCCTTTCGTGCACTCCATATAGAAGTTATATTGTTCATTAACTAACATGCGCTAAAAATTATAATCAACAGACTAAACGAGTATAAATTGGGCGCAACAGTAAGCACTTAAATTAAAATTTAAAAGCTCCCGATACAAAACAGTGTACTTCAAAAAGTCAATAAAGCAAAGAACTCGTCGAGAAAAATTTAGTGAGCCCAAAAACGATAATTCGATTGTAAACAATTAAGAAGGTGGGTAATCTGCAGACTATCCTAGTTGCAGCAACCTTGCATCGGATTTCCAGCGCCCAGTAACACGAGGAGAAAGATTTCGCGCGGCCGCCGCGCGGCGACCGCCCAGTTACCACGCCTTCGTGTACATTAATGGCGAATCTGCATTCTATTTACTAGGCTACAACATTTAAATTCCTCTGAATAATACAACAGCGCGCGTAGACCAAATTCGAGCCAGTCTCGCCGCCCAGAACACTCATTTAAGTTAAAGCTAAATAAATACCGCACCCCGCGCGGGGTGAGCGCGACAAAATTCGTGTGGAATAAATGCGCCCTAACACTCTTATCAAAACGTTCCTTTACTAACTTTCATAACTCAAGACAATATTTAACATTTAAATATTGTCAAAAAATTTTGTTACTTTGTGTTTTATTTTTTACTTTATATCGTTACTGCTTAATCGATAATTTGATTAGATATTTTACAGCTTTATTGTTACATGTGTGTAAATAACCAATAATTTAGGTAGCTAAACTTACGTACGAGAACGTTACTTAGTCTAACTGAATTAATTGCGTTGTGCTCTTGAATTTATTCTAAAATACATTGTTTTACAATTTTTTTTCCGGACTTGTAAAAATAAACAAAAAATATATTGATAACTAGGCATAAACTAAAAAATAAAATTATACTAGCAAGTCGATGAACGGTTTTTCGTTGATTTCATAATTTTGGCTCAACTTTCGCCATCCTTCTTGTGAATATCAATCGGAATCTCATTATAGATGCTTAAATATAATTATCACAAACGTATCTAAGTTCATGAAGCCACAGGAATTTGAACCGTCATTCCCTCAATTAAGAGTCGCAAATAACAAAACGCAGTAATAAGTGGCAAATTCCTGTCAACATAATATCACTACACCGCTGCTATTACTGGAAGTGCACGGAACTCCCACAAGGACATTATACCACTGCAGTCAAATTCAAGTGGGGAGATTCGAGGCAATTCAAATGTAAACGGGCATAGGTATCATAAATTATTTTCGGTTTAACAGGTGTACTTGTTAGATAAGCTTTTACGCTGCATGTTTAAAGGGTAATCTAAATTGAAATCTGACATTCGATTGGCGACAGAAGCAGCCGAGAGCGGAATAGTTTGCTTCAGCGGTACTCAGAGATCTGGATAGCGAATCCTATTAACTTAAATTCTCTAGGATAGGCTTATCTGTGGCCACGCTTTTATTTTCGTGGTGGTTGTTAACGGGGATAGGGATTATTGTAATTGGGAGCTAGGATGGGGAGTAAAAGTACACACCACTGTTTTTTTTTTTACACACGCAAAGTAAGTAACTAAAGCTTTTGTGTTATTAACATGTGATACAACGACGATACCACGAATAACAAACTCGAGACAACATAGAAAAGTTTTTCGACGTTGACCTGACATGAGAACTGGTGAGCAAGCCACTCGACCACGGAGGTCATCAGAAAATAATTCTATAATTCAATTCAAACATTTGTAACAAATGCTAAGAGAAATACGTAAGATTAGCTTACTCGGTCTGTAGTTCAACTTGGTTAAGACCGGTAGCCCCGGTGGCAAACTGACGTTGGTTCGAATACAGTCAGAGCGACGAAATTTTTCTAATGTAGTATTTTCACAAAAAATATATCGCACTATTAACACAATAATGTATTAATTCAAAAAGTATATTTTCTGAGAATCGATGAAAAACTAATTACTCACTTCCCGTGAAAGATCATTAAAATTGATGTATAGGTTATACTTTATTATAGAAATTTAAACAATTTCCTACTTGCAAATACATTTAAGAATAAAAGAAGGAAATACATTTAACTATAATTTCATATTTTCACTTTAATAAGGGCTTTTTCTGCCAGAACTAGCTCACATAAAGCATATCTCATTTTGAGATAAGTAGATATATTTTGGTTGATTTTTACAATATTCTCACGAAGGTTTTATCGACGTGTAGAGAATCAAATTTTACGTTCAGTAATGATAGAATCTTAAAATTCACATATTTTGAGTTACAACACTATTGTATTGGCAGTGCGATATGTGTACCTATTGAATATAGCGGTTTTCTTGTAAAATTTCGAAGTAAGTTTGTTTCTCCTATAGTTAAATTTTTAGAAAAGGCGTTTTCACACGTATACTAATTAGTGTATATTATCCTGAATTTTACTATATATTGTGATTGGTTCGTTATGCGGAATCGATCAAAGTCATTTAGAATAGAATAGAATAGAATAGAATACATTTATTACATAACACCACAACACAATAATAAACAGTAAAAAATAAAAAGTAAAAAAAAAATAAAAATAAAACAGAACTAAATTAAAACTAAAACAAACTAAATTAAAACAAACAGAAAATGAATAACAAAAAAGAAAACTAAATAAAATTAATTAAAAATAAAATCTTAGCAATTAATAATTATGCGACCACAAAGCTGGTCAACACTATTGTTGTACTAAGTAGATGTGAGGTTGTGAGGTTGTGAGGTTGTATTGACTCTTAAGGCTAGAATGAAAAGGCATTTTTACAACTAACATCAGCAGCCTTATCGTCGTTTAACATTAAGTGAGATTGTGATCAGGCGTTCCTCGCTTTTACACAAAAAAATCTATTAATTACGATGTTATAATGATGATTTCTCCGCACTGAGCGTGGAGTTAATTTAGCTTACTGTAGAGCATATAAGCTGTGGTTATCATACTTTAGGCACTTGCGGTCTTTTATGAATTTTAATTTCTTGTCGTTTGTTTTGTTCTCATTGGAGTTAATCCATATAGGTATTATGTTTAAGTAAATCAATAACCGGTAGGTACATACTATAATGTTAGTATCTGAAGTACAGGGTGGCCAATTCTGAGGTATATAACTTTGAATCGAAATAATTAAAAAATAATTGATAATTACTAAACATTTTGTATTAATTTATTCTACAAATTTAGTCACCTCGTGGTGTATAATAAATGCGATCCTTTTTCTTTACATTTTTCATTCCATCAAATAAAGTTATCAATTTTTCCTCCAAAACAAAATGGCGGCGGAAAAAAGCGTTTATTCCCAGTAGTTCCATGTACTCGGTTCCACGTGGAACAATTGTAACCTTAAAATGTCAAATTTATCTCATTAGTATAACTGCCTTTGTGGCCGAACGGTTGCCTTGCCGGACTGCCACACAGAGGTTCCAGGTTCGATTCCCGGGCCGGAAGAAATATTTGTATGGGTACATTTATTTCTCTCGTGAGTTTGGGTGTAATATATGGTTGTCTATGTGTGTCCATGGTACCCGCGACACAGGGTTTCCCTATTGCGGAGATATGTTGAGTGTGTGCGTTATTATTATTATTATGAACTATTTTTACACCTGGAATTTCTTCCAAGTCAGATCTTTAGAAGTTCATTAACCCCATTTCCAAGATGAACAAATGTTGCAAATAAATTTTTTTCCTACTATTTCTCTGTATGGAACTTTTAGGTTACAATTGCTCCACGTGGAACTGAATACATGGAACTGCTGGGAATAAACGGGAAAACGTTTATTCCCTGTAGTAAGTTGGCCAACCTGTGCAAAATAATATTGTTTTATATTTAACAATACCAAAGGTATACCTAACGTAATAATGCCAGATAATAATTACCCGGTTTCAAGCTAATTCCCTACATTATTAGCACCAGAGTTACGTTATTAAGTCGCGCATTTGCACTGTCCAGATCACCCAAACTAAAACCAATTTAGATAAGTTCGTTTCATTGGTCCTACCGGGCAACCAACCCGGAACATTCTCATATAATACCTAGAATGGTAACTGTTAACGGGCTACTGATATCTAACTGTATACGTATATTATTATTAAACGCATTGATAACATTAATGTGAATATTTATGACTTTTTGAAATAATTTTATAATTCGAAACCATTGAGTATATAACCAGAAATAGAGACGAAATGTCGTTTAATTTGTTTGAAAACAATTCTGCCATATCATTACTGTGACAACTGCGCTCCGATTGGCTAGCCCGAGTTCGAAACAATTGACGGGTCGTCAATGGGTGTCGTCTACTGTTTCACTTAAAATCGACCAGTAAGCTTGAGCTACGCTATAATGGACGAAAATTGCAAAATTACATATTTAGTAGTTAATTACCGATGAAATGTGATTCCGTTTGTTTTGTAATTAGGTTTTGCTGTTTTTCCCACACCACCGAATAGAACAGCACGACATTGTTAGAGATATTATCTTTATTACAATAAATACAGAATATTTTTTGGAATACACGGAGACGTACACACAGGTCAGTAGTTGGCCTGTCTATATTTCAGTGCACACGGGAGTTCATATTTATAAGCGCTGTATCGCTAATGTGTTACCAGGAATACATGGCCCTTATTTCGTCTCTATTATATTCTGGTTATATAGGTACTCGATGTACGAAATATAAATTTACATGATATTAAACAATAAAAAATTGTATATTTTATATGCGAGATACGATGCTGGCCTTTCTCGCAAAGGTTCCGAGTTCGATTCCCTACATTCATTTCTCTCGTAAGTTTGGGTGTAATTTGTGGTTGTCTATGTTTATTTATAATATCAAGTAACTGGACAAAGAAGTAGTGCGCTTGATGGTCAGCTAAGACTAGGTAACTTGCATATAAATGTTAGATTTTTATTAATGAATAGTGTAACAGGGGTTATTGTGATTTCGAGAAAAGCAGTTGAATTGTAATAACGGCATGTGGAGGATGTTTGATGTCTGGGTCCTAAACTAGAGAACTTTATGTTGTACTATGAGTTCAGGAGTAACGAAATTCACTTCACAAATACGGAGCACTCAGACCGAAACCAATTCAGAAGTTTATTTTCCAAATTAATCGTACCGGGAATCGAAGACGGGACCTCATCCACTTTGGAAGTTTGCAGACTACCCAAATCTTCAACTACTTAGAGTAGAGCTTTAGTGGTTGGGCTAATTAAAATGGTTTCGATGAGTTGTTAGCTTACAGATGATGATTTGACTGACATTTTGGAGTAAACTGTTCTGTATCGGGAGTTTTGAAGATTTTAATTTAAGCTTTAGACATTAAGTAAGAAATAATGTTACCTGGTGGTGTAATTTTAGTTACGGGTAGTCTAAACCGGCCAACCATGAGAATCCAAGCGATGCCTTCCTCTTATTTGTGGACTATATAAGAATGAACAAATTAGTTGATTTTTTTGATATTAAAATGAACTTGGTCTTGACTACCTAGCTCTGAAGCAAAGATAAGATCTACGATGGAACGAGCTCACCCAGAAGATGCCTATTCAGTCGCACCATAAAGATACTCGGGTTGTATGCTCTCGGAAACACCTTCGCAGAAGGGGTATTCCATTTAGTACACCAGAAGGGAATGTCAACCAAGTAAAGATGATATCCCGCTGTATGTCTGGATGTCCGATGGTAAAAGAAGGTGGACGGGATGAGGTGATGGAGCTCATGGGCATACTTACTGAAATATATTCTGTAGAAAAACGACAGACAGGCAACGTGGGCAAAAGTGGGCGAAATATGAAATATGAAGTTTAGATTTGAGCTTATCGTCGTCAATAAGTATCTTGGCTCTGCGTTCAATCGAATCAAGAACCTCAAGTTGGTAAAAGTATGATTGATTGGAACAAATAAGCGTAGGTAAGCTGGAAGCACAATACCTTTTGAAACCAACTGCGTGACCGTTCTGCCGGTGCGTTGAGCGATCTCGCTTCTTGCCTCGCCCAGTCAGCGATTCTTGATGTTAGAATTTCACCAAAATGTACGTTCACAATAGTTTTCAGTTTAGTATGTTTTCGCTATGTTTTTTCACAAGAAATTTCAACTGGGCGGAAGCGAGAGTTTCGTTTTCGTCCGCTAGGTGTCACCAGTTGGGTGACGTCGTGTCGCTCTTGCGTGCGAGCAAAGTATGTGCGAGAAAGGAATGGAATGAGGAAGCAATAATTGATCCAATTAAATGATTCAGATATGAAAGCGTCCAAATTTCGGCGCAACCATTCCCTGTTTATAATATATCCTAATATGTATTGTACTGGCTTTGTATTTGCAGCTTGATTTATGAATATTTCTACAACAGTAATTTAGAAATTTCTTCGCAAGCTCTGTCGTTTACTTCTACCTAACATCCCGGACTGAAGTGTCATTGAATTTGAAACTTAAGAATATAATGAATGAATAGGACACTGGGATAAAACATAAGTGTCAAGGATCTTCAATGAAATTCTCATGTCTCGTTAAGCTCGTATTATAAAGCTCTACTTGCTGCGTTATTTTTAATTTAAATGACAGTAGTTTACATCTTCTTAGAAATATATTCTTAACTCAAAGTTTATTTGTTTGTTTTTGCGTAAGTTGTGGGGTTTATTACCTGGAATTAGATAGCACTTAATACAGAACTGGGGTCATTATTTAATATAGCAGGACAGACAAATTGTGCATCTGGTGGTAAGCAACACGCATATCCATAACAGGTGCAGTGTCATTCAGAACTTTAAGCGCAAAGGTCATTGACTTACAATTATATGGACGTCGGGTCCGCGCTAAAAAGTGTC
>NW_020654872.1:37133-54832 GCF_003589595.1 Hyposmocoma kahamanoa | reverse complement strand
CTCGCCACTACACAAAGAAAACGAAGGTCTCCGTGATAGAAACACCATCTATCACGATAGGCTTAGCCATAAAGAATAGCCTCCTTTCGTAATGGTTTATAGCCATCCACGTAGTTGGATCAACAGAACTGCGTCCACGAAAAGAAGGTGACGAATGTCGGAACGTTTATGGAAAATTTACAAATAAATTAAAATTTTAATTTCAAATAGAACTTTGTCACCGGTAATGTCACCATGGCTTTTCGGTCACGACCTGTTCCGGGAAATAAATCCAGATTATAGACTCACTAGTTCTACTTATTACTTACTTACTTTTTTCCGCACTTATATTAAAAAGAAAACAAGAAAACAAAAGTAATTCGCTTTACACTCTCAAACCTAAACAAATTAAGGTTTGATACCTGATATTCCAGAAATTTAAATTAACGAATTAAATTTAAATTAAAGTATTTTAAGAGCATGATAGGATTAAATTCAATTTCCTTATAATTCAATTGGATTTAGACGTTCTGTCATTAGTTGTTATGCTGTTAGCCACACGTCGTTCTAAAAAGTGTCGATTAAAGATGACAACCGTCCTAAAGTGACGCCCGGCCAGAACGACAACAACCCGGTGCTCTTGCCCCAGTGTGCTATAATCGCGTTCAATTATTGAACTCCAGGCCATGTGGGGTGGCGCCCATCTCACAACCTGTCGTCCTCGAGCTAAATTGCACTGAACAAAATCGGCGGCTTGTTAGGTATTGTGTCACGCTGGGGCATTCTATTATCCTCAAATCATTTGTTGAACACAACAAAACCTTTAGTCCTTTCGCCCACCCATCCAGACAACACACTTATCGTTCACCAACTCATAGTCCGAATAAATGGGTTTTTACGACCAACATATATATACATTTGGACTGAACGTCGTCGTCCTCTCAGCCAAAAAGGGACGCAGAATGGACCAAACAAAATTTCGACGAGAGTCCTATTTCAAAGGCAGCAGATTAGTTGGTAATCAATGTGTAGTGTGGTGACACACTCTCCCTAATAAGCTAAGGTACTTATAAGGCGAATGCGTTATCTTATTACTCGTCGTACTCTATATTTTATTGATTCTATTTTGATGACTATGCTTTTTTTATAATACCAAGTGACGGCAAGCTACACGCCTGTCCATAACATAACAGTTGCAGTTCCACTCAAAGCTTTATATCGTAAAGATCTAAGGGACTCTGCCACTGCGCCCGCCACCCTGAGACGTAAGTTGACAAGACCCATGTGCCTGTAATTTCACCAGCACCCTTACTCTTCAAAACCGGAACACAGTAACGCTGACATTACTGCTTGGCGGCAGCAATAGGTAAGGTGGCATTTGTCACTTCCTGGACGAACTCTTTCACAAGGCGCTCTACTGCTACTAAATGTTACTATTACATTTACCACATTACTTTCGTACAATGAACAAGTGTTTCCTTTATACTCTCCTCTTACATTAATCTACTTCTAAATAGTTAAGCCGTGCCCACTCACACTACAAGTAGCGTGCTTCCTAATGCCACAAAAAAAGCAAATTGTGTGAAATGTATGAGATAGCCCATGTTAAACAGACAGTCACAACTTACGTCTCAGGGCGTCAGGCGCAATAGCAGTGTCCCTCAGATCTTTGCGGTTTAAAGCTGTGTGGCTGCAACTGCTATGGACAGGTGTATCGCTTAAATCAGGCAGAAATTAACATTTGAACGTCGCAGTGCAATTGTATTTTTAACCAACTTGAAAAAGGAGGAGGTTCTCAATTCGACTATACTTTTTTGTGTATGTTAGGCCATTACTACGACATTTGCGAACCGATTTGGATGATTCTTTTCTGTGGAAAGGGGGTACATCAGTGGCGGCTCCATTCAAATTTGAAAGAATGGCAAATTAGGGCTTGAATCCGGTTTATTTTGAATGAAATTCACCCGCTTCCCATTAACCTATTTCAATGTAATATAATTCCTATGAGAATAAAACGATATGGTGCCCTAAAGCTAATGCGACGATGGAAATGTCAGACAAATTAGAGATACCCCTCAACATATTACTGCTGGCTCATATTATTCCATTTGCCGAGGACTTCCATACGCACATAGCCCCGCACTAGGGAAACCCTGTGTCGCGGGTACCATGGACACACACGTAGACAACCAAATTACACCCAAACTCACGAGAGAAATAAATGTAGGCCATACAAATATTTCTCCCGACCTGGGAATCGAACCTGGGACCTCTGCATGGCAGTCCGGCATGATAACCGTTCGGCCACGGAAGCAGTTATATTAATTGTAATATTAATTAGATTCAACATTAACCTGTAATAAGTCTGAACAAAAAATCATTTTTCTTTGCCTTACAAAATTAAGTAAATTGATTATTTGTTGTGCATTTGGTGACACTATGTTAATGTTAGAAATAATCACTGAGTTTCGACCTATGCTTAATATTTAAAGTTGACGAGTGGTAAGTTGTAGTGTGGAAGTGCCAACTGCTCGGCTTTGTTTATCAATAGCTGATTTCGTTTTGCTTCATGCCGGGGACCGTTCTAAGCGGGAGAAAGAATCGCGAACTCAACACGCACCGGCTGGTAATTTTACAATTCAGAATCAAGTGCACTAATGATAATTCTATTTAAGATGCTTGTTAATAATATGACGAATGTGCGATGTTGAAAAATACGTCGATATAGTCCATCACAGTGTTTCTAACAGTAACGATCAAACTAGCGATGCATCAGCAATTGATAGATTAAACAAAATGATAAAATGTTAGAATCCCCGCATTTTCCTCACATAGCGCCAATCCCCACAAAATCCCCAATCTAGTAGAAACTCCCCATAATTTGGGGAATTCCCCACAAATTGGCAAAACTGGATACAGTAGTCGTAACTCGCGCTCGGGTCGGTCATGGCCGGCATTTGTTTGTTGACAAATAAATAAACATTGTGAAGTAATTCCGTGTTGTGAAATGATAAAAACAATTGAAATGAACTTGTTAAGTATGGATAAATCACGGAAACCGCTGTGTTGCAATCACCCAATTATTGCGACTTTCGGCACGAGGCGCCATCGCAGCACAACGTGATGGACCAGTTGCAGCACGGGGCGCCGATGCAGCGGAACGTGACCATAGCACAAGCCACCTTCGGAAACCGGACGTGTGCCATCGTCACTTTTGATTCTAACATCGATCATTAGACACATAATTTTAGTTTAATAATTTTATTGTAATTTTTATTTTAAATTAAATTGATTTCAAAGAAAGTTGCATTTTTTTTGCAACTCTTGGACGCGCTTCTCTTAATTGGCGCAGTCGGTAGGATTCTCGCGGGCCGGTTCGCGAGCGGGCATCAAACTTCTACACGTCACCTTCGCGATCTACCCGGATAGCTACCAAGCACCGCTGCCGAGAATCCGAATCTACAAGGGAGCCGCTGTCCAGGAGTGATGCAGAAATCGATCTCGCAGATACCACAATGCGCATGTGAGTACTTTAGTTTCTACCTAGAGTTGCTTCCTTTCTCTGTTCTCATATAAGATTTTCCTGCAATTTCCAAGATTTTCCATCCAAGGCAATCTCGGACCCCTAGGTTACACAATAGTAGGCATATTAATTCTCACGACGCTTACAGAGATTTATCGATAAATAATACTAGTGATAGAATAGTTATAACAAAGTTAGATAACGTAAAAATGACGGACGCTATTGTTGATCATACACTCAAAGCCCTTCGGTTAGTTCCCGAATTTGACGGCAACCCGAATGTGCTCACTAGGTTTATAAAACTATGTGATCAATTAGTGTATATGAAAGCTGAGCCTGGCTATGACTTAAGTGACTTAGTCCTATTGAACGGCATTTTAAATAAAGTTGTAGGACCTGCCGCTCGTCTTATAAATTCGAACAGAATACCAGATACCTGGGAAGGCATCCAATCTGACTTGGTCAATAACTTTGCCGACCAGCGAGATGAAACTTCGCTGTATAACGATCTCGCACTACTGAACCAAGGGTCACTTAGACCTCAGAAATTCTATGAGAAATGCCAAAACCTTTTTAGTACAATCATGACTTATGTCAGCCTATGCTTATGCATGAAACGATCGCGAGTACCATTGAGTCCAAACGTTCGTTGTATAAAAAGTTAACACTTCAATCTTATTTGCGTGGTCTCCGCGACCCGTTGGGGTCTCGTATCCGTTGCATGCGACCTGACACAATTGAAAAGGCTCTAGAATTTGTACACGAGGAGATGAATACGTTGTGTCTACAGCAGCGCAATGAGCACCTTCCTGACAAAAAGACGCAGTTGTCGCATCCACAAGGTAGCACATCAAAAAATGATTATGCCTGGACCATCACGTCAAACGATACAGGCTCCACAGCCCATCTGGAAACCAGATGTACCCCAGTTTAGAGTACCATCCCGGACGCAGCAGATGTTTAGTGCACCCCCGCCAAATTATAGACCTCAGAGTAACGTATTCAAGTTAATTCCGCGAAATGTAGCCACTGGCCCTCAGCCTATGAGTGGCGTCAGCCACTACGTATGAAAACCATTCTCTCCGTGACAGCATGACTGGAGTCGATTCGGTAATCCACCTCCCACGAATTAGTTTAAGACTCGGGAAATTAATTTCAACGAATTTTACGACCAACCGACTTATCATGACTCTCAGAACGACTACCACTACTGACATTCATTTATAAGTTTCATGATTACTTTGACGGACTGATTGGACTAGACTTGTTAGAAAAATGGGAATCTAACATTGACCTGAAAACTAAGACGTTATTGACAAAACATTCGACTAACCCATTACTGATGTACGACTCTCGTAATTGTAACTTGTATGAAGATATTATACCGGCCAACACTTCTAAAATAGTTAAAGTTCCTGTAAATTTTCATGACGGTGAAGTATTTATTCCAGAAAAGCTAATATCCGACTGTGTCACTACGATGAAAAATAATCGTGGTTTTATAGAAGTTTACAACGACTCGACACGACGTAGTCTTTTCAATAGACCGACCCGTTAGTGCAGAATTGTTCAATGTTCAGTGCACGCGCACCGAACAACTACCGAACCGCTCGAAAGAAGTACTATCGCGATTACGCACCGACCATTTAAACCCCAAAGAGCGAGCCAATTTAGAAAGGCTTTGTTCAAACTATGCTGATGTCTTTTATTTAGAAGGGGAATCATTGACTTTTACTAATCAAATCAAACACAGCATGCGAATAACTGATGAAATACCGGTGTACACTAAGAGTTATAGATATCCGTTCGTTCACAGACAAGAGGTACAGGATCAAATTTCAAAAATGTTAGAACAAGGTATAATTCGCCCTTCTCAATCATCATGGAATTCCCCAATTTGGGTGGTCCCAAAGAAAGTTGACGCATCAGGGAAGACTAAATGGCGACTAGTAGTAGACTTTAGGAAACTGAATGACAAGACTATTGATGACAAATACCTTATACCAAATATAGCCGACGTACTAGGTATAGTAAATTAGGTAATTGCCACTATTTTACCTTGCAATTCTACCAACTTGAGATGAACCCGAAGACATCCCCAAAACAGGTTTCAATGTAGAACATGGCCATTACGAGTTTTTACGTATGCCCATGGGGCTTAAAAACCACGATCCACTCAGGGAATCCAACTTTAAGATCCAGATGGACAAGTCGGAATTCCTGAAAAAAGAAACAGCCTATCTCGGACACATAATATGCAAAGACGGTATTAAACCTAATCCAGACAAGATCAAGGCCATAGAGAAGTTTCCCATACCTAAAACCGCCACAGAAATAAAACTATTTTTAGGTTTATTAGGCTATTATCGCAAATTTATTCCTGACTTTGTTCGTATCACGAAGCCAATGACACAGTGTCTTAAAAAGGGATCTAAGATAGCAATTGATGAAGTAGCTTATACTAATTGTTTTCAGAAATGCAAGACTCTTCTGACTAATGACCCTATCTTACAGTACCCTGACTTTGACAAAGAGTTCATACTGACGACTGACGCATCCAACTTTGCGATTGGTGCCGTACTACCGCAGGGACCGATAGGAAGTGACAGACCAATACCTTACGCACCAAGGACCCTAAACAGCAGTGAAATTAACTACAGTACCATCGAAAAAGAAATCTTGGCAATATGGGGAAAAAATATTTTCGCCCTTATCTGTTTGGTAGAAAGTTCAATGTCCTGACGGATCATAAACCACTCCAGTGGATTATGAATGTCAAAGAACCTGGCTCAAGATTAACTCGATGGTGACTCAAATTAAGTGAGTATAATTTCACCCCTATTTATAAACAGGGTAAATTTAACACAAACGCGGATGCCCTTTCTCGCATTGAGATTAACAACGGACGTGTACCATCGTCACTTTTGATTCTAACGTTGATCATTAGACACATAATTTTAGTTTAATAATTTTATTGTAATTTTTATTTTAAATAAAATTTATTTCAAAGAAAGTTGCATTTTTTTTTGCAACTCTTGGACGCGCTTCTCTTAATTAGCTTGTAAACTACTGTACTTCAATGTTGTGTATGTGTATTGTGCCGTCTATCAATAGAATACAGTGAAATCATTGTGTGAAACGTGGTTGGCGTGAAGAAATAACCTCAATTTTTTAATGACAATTTTATTTCTTCCAACATAAGTCAGGTATGTCATTAAAATATTCCTTATATTTACATGATAGGGAATTTAACCACCTTTCTAGTCATATATAACACATTCCATATAATTATACAGAATAACGTTTTTTTGCGACAAATGGGATGTTTTCAATTGTTTTTTTTTGACCTGGTGTATTGAAAATTTTTTTATTGCATAATACGCTCACTGTTTACTATAACTTTATAAAAGTTTTGTAATACTGTCAAAAGAAAAAATCGCTTAGAAACATCGCGTTTTGTAGACAATCATAAAAACTTCAAGTAAACATGCAAAAAAGTGGAAGTAAAAATAATCTTTTCGTATTCTAAAGTTTTTCTAAAGATAAAGCTACAGACAAAATGCTCCAACTGTGTTTTGAAAAAAGCTTTAAATTCTTATCGCCATTTTTATTTTTAAAGAATGACTATGAAGTAGCCGAGAAAAATTTCTTTTCTTTTAAAAAAGTAAATCTAAGTTGACATTAGCTTGAAGAAGCCGAGAACGTCTTACAAGTGGCTTGTTTTTTGAGTTATTTCGTATATTTAAGCTTTCTATAAATATTTAAAACCGAAAATCGATAACTGTATTTATTATTAAGTTTGTATTTTATACATAAATATTTAAAATTTAGCGAGCGCATTACTTTTACAGCAGGTTTTACATCACTTTTCACAATGTATTAAAAGTCGCACGTCAATTTACGCTTTCTAACCGATTAAACATTGTGCGAAAAAGTCAGAAATACTATATCTAATTTCGCCATGTTGCAATTTTAGTAGTTTATATTTTGTAAGCCATTAAACTTGAAATCTATTAATATTAAGAGAATTGCGTCTTATGTTTGTAACGCTTTAGTATTTTGGTTTAAAAATAGCATTACTAAGAAAACTATCATAGACTATAAATTATCTAAAAACTGTCTACAAGACTGAATGAAAACTGTCTACAAGACTGAATAAAAACTGTCTACATTCTATAAATGGTCTTGTGGCATACTAGAGTAAACCTAGTAACCTAAACTAATACTAAAGTAACCCTTACTTGAGAAAAATGGTAAGAATCACTCTTAAAACTATCTACAGAAAAGAAACTATCAAAGCACTCTTGTGATCTACTAATAAAGTGTGCCCACTTTTTCTTTAAATTGTCTAGAAACCTTCTTCGAGATATCTTGAGGGAATTTGAACTCTTAAAATATTCAATCGAATTAAATTCTATTAGATGTCTTATAATATATATTTAGATATGAGTGTGCTGCTTGAGAGATTAGCCAGCGAGGTAGACTGCCGGGATTTATCACGAATCAATGCCATTTCTGCATAAAATTATTACAAACTCGAACTATGATTACATTCAACATTTGAATTTGAACTGCCTCCGTGGCCGAACGGTTACCATGCTGGTCTGCCACGCAGAAGTCCCGAGTTTGATTTTTTAAATAAAATTTAAGTGCGCATTTGACCTCCATCTCACCTGATGGAAAGTGACGATGAGGTCGACGGTGGAGCATGCACACCTAAATAATTCCTATTCACTCTCGCCTTGAAAAGACCCAAGTTATAACGTTCAGGGAACAAGTCTACAGGCAGGGAATTCCACTCCATAGCCGTTCGCCATATGAATGTGGAAGCATAACGCTTCGTGCGAATCTTTGGAAAATCCACAATATAGGGGTGGAACCCAAGCCTACGCCTAGTCTCCCGGTGATGAAAAGGGGAAGGCGGATTCAAATCGTGTAACTCCATCACACACTCTCTGTGGTATATCCTGTAAAATACCGATAATCAGGCAACTTTACGGCGGTGTTCAAGGCTCTGCAGTTTTGCCTCCACTAATTCCGAGTCACCTATAAGCCTCTTGGCATGGTTGTCAATTGAATCCAAAGTGGCCAGTTGATATGTAGCAGAGCCATCCCAAAGATGGCTGCAGTACTCCATGCACGATCGGACTTGTGCTTGGTACAGCTGAAGCAACTGTCCCGGTATAAAGTAACGCCTCACCCTGGAAAGGATCCCAAGCTTCCTGGCTGCATATTTGGTGATGGATTAAATGTATCTGCGAAGTTGAAATTGAACGCCTGCGTTTTGGTAGCGTTAAATTTGACAAGATTGGCATTGCCCCAATCGGAAACTGCCTGGAGTGTCAAATCTAAACGGCTAACCATGGACTGTCGACAAAACTGGATTTCCTCTCCACTAACCCTTGCATTGGTCAAGTACCTATCTACAACTGTGCTGTCATCAGCATACGCAAAGGCACCTGGAATTACATGTCATTGATATGCAGCAGAAAAAGAGTTGCAGACAGTACAGACAGAACCCTGAGGAACTCGCCGGAGTTCCTCGGGGTTCTGTCGCCATATGTTTGGAAGAGTAGCCTTCTAAGACCACTCGAATCGAACGTTCGCTCAAGAAATCCGAGATCCAATTGCAATGGTCAGTGGGAAGCCCATAAGAGGGAAGCTTACTTAAAAGGTTTGCGTACCCTATCAAAGGCTTTAGAAATGTCCAAATACACTGTAAGTGCTTCGTCTTGCTTTTCTATAGCCTCGCTCCATATGTGACAGACACACACAAGAAGATCTCCAGTAGATCGCCTTCGTCGGAATCCGTACTGGCGATTACTGAGAAGGTCGTTGTCTTCAAGGTACGATAGGAGACGGTTGTTGAGTACACGTTCCATAGTCTTGCAGAGTATGGAAGTGACTGAGATAGGTCTACAGTTGACAGGGTCAGCTCTACTTTCCTTTTTTGGCACAGGTTGCACGTTTGCAAGCTTCCACGACCTGGGAACTACACTAGTCTCAAATGAGAGGCGGTATAGGCGTGTAAGGACAGGAGACAACTCAGGCGCACAGTTACATATTCACGTCTAGATTTCGCAGAGTTCTAAGTACCTCTTTTTGGCGATTGCGAACTGGCGCCATAGTGCAGCCAGCCTGAGGTAAAGTAGGTGGTAGGTTCCCTGCGGCATCCAGACGCGAACTTTCTGCAAAGAGTGAGGCAAAGAGATTTGCCTTCTCTTCCGCAGTATGAGCCAGCGAGCCATCCGGCCTCAGTAGAGGTTGCAAAGATGGGTGACAAACCAAATGGGCCTGGGACCAAAAGGAGTTGTCGCCTGCTGGATAAGAGACAAGCTTGACCCCTATGCGTCGAACTTGGCCCTACGTAACACGTTTTTGCAACTTCTTGGCGGCCTTATTAAAAGCTTTCTTCAAATTCTGCGTACTTGGAGCTTTGCGTAGTCGAGCATCTGCCCAAGCTTGGTACGCGGACTGTTTATGTGCTTCAGCATATTGCAGCATACACATTTTTATAATGTAGGTAATTAACCGTACAACTACAATCAGCTTTAAACCATGGACGAGCTTGGGGTCATCAGAGTATGGTATGTAATGCTCCATAACCAAACGCAAGACCTCGACTATAGCATCAGCACAGCTCGACGAGTCTCCTGAGAAATGGCGCATTTCATCCCAATCTGCTAACTTGTATCGCCACACAAGGGTCCTGGTCGGGTGGGGAGTATACGGATACAGTTTTCACTAGACAATGGTCGGAAGTACCCAATGGGGCATCCACAACCACAGAGTATCAGTCCGGATCAGTTGTCAGCAGAAGGTCCAAGCAATTAGCCGTATGAGATTCAACATCTGATATCCTAGTGGCGCCACTGACAAGCTGGGTTAGGCTTAGGGTTAACGCAAGTTTACGCGTCTCTCTCTCTCGGTCTTCTGGTATGGGAACAACTATTCTTGATGGTGTGCACTGGGCACCTAAGCTGAGCCTCATCAAACGTCTCACTCAGATATTGAAACAGGTCGTTTCCTGATCTCCACTGTGCGATCAGTAAACACAGCAGTACACTATTTGTGTAACTCCTGTGTCTACCAGAAGTCACAAAATAAAAACTCGGTGCCTCAAGGTTCTTGAGACGCTTGACACAGATGTCATCGCGAACGTACACACAGACTCCGGCACGAGGTACGAACCTGTGCTCCAGAGTATACCCGGGGTAGCTGAGGTACGCTGCGTCAGTCGGACATCTGATCTGCGTCTCTGTCAGCTGCGGTTTGTCGGTTTCAAGATGGTAGTGGACCGAATCGAGATTTGAGTGCAGACCTCGGGTGTCAGTGAGGTGCACTTTTAGTGGGAGGACGTGCAACCGCTGTGTAAAGTTTTTCCTTTTTTATGACTTTTCTTGTTTTGAGAAGTGAATAGACACGAGGAAGGCAGTTGAACAAGGCACTGCCTCGTATTTAACCAAGCAACAAAGCTCACACTGCCACACGAGGGTACAATGGGTTTGGAGACCGCAGTGACGCCCGAACCCCTCCCGGAGATGGCCACTTGGCCCTCTCTTCCGGTCGTCAACCGGCAAAGTGGCGAATTCCGGGATTTTTCATTGGGTGGCGAGGCAACCTTTCACGCTTTCCCGCTACTTGGGCCCCAACTTCTCACAGTCGGCCAGCGGTGCACCGTGCTTCGGATCCCGCTAGCGTCCAGAACCGAGTACTCAGTGTGGCAGTACAAGCAGCAACAACTCGTCGTCAGACGCAATGTAAATGTTCAGATCCGACCTCCTAATGGCAATTCCCGAACACGAGTCGGAATACGGTAAAAACCATTTGGCGACTCGACTGCGTCGGGAGGGTGGTGACTGGCCACGGCCGAAGCCTACCATCAGTAGTTATTGCTCTTTAGCACCACAAAGGGGTCATTTGTAGGATCTCGCAACATCTAGCGAGCAACATCCATCCCCAAATTTTGGTTGCCGGGCCGAGATAAATATTTGTATGACTTATATTTGTTTCTCTCGTGAGTTTGGGTGTAATTTGTGCTTGTCTATGTGTGTGTCCGCGGCAACCACGAAATAGGGTTTCCCTAGTGCTAGACTAGAGTTAGACTCATGGTCCCATGAGTAAAAAAAATACAACTCTATGCTGCGCGCGATAAGAACGGTCAAAAATGTGGAGTTTGATACACCCTTCATCGTACCAATAAAACAGTTATTTTGCAAGTAAAACAAGTAATTGGTACAACAACTTTTTATTGTGTATCAATGAGGCATTTGTAAAACGTATGTTAATGTGTATGTATCTTGAATAAAAGTTTTGTACCATTCTAACTATTAAACTGTTGTCATTTCCAGGAAAAATAACAAATTAAAAGTACAAAGAAGGATATCAGAATTATTGATCCATAAATAGCAGTGCATATGATAAACGCGGTGCGTCATTCCCTTTTATCGAATCTCGTCGGCCGTTATTCCACGAAAACAGCGTGCTGATAGCATCGACGTCGGCGCCGAGGTAACTCAATAATTTAGGTTGTGTACAGTTTTTATTCGATCTTCTTTATGGTATATATTTACGAAGTAAGAAGGTATAGATGTCGACTGTAGCAACAGCTTCACGCACCTTTCATAACTATCGTGTTGAATAATAATAAATAATAACGCACACACTCAACATAGCCCAGCACAAGAAAAACCCTGTGTCGCGGGTGCCTTGGACACAGACATAGACAACCACAAATTACACCCAAACTCACGAGAGAAGTAAATAAAGGCCATACAAGCATCCCGACTCGGGAATCGAACCTGGGACATCTGCGTGGCAGTCCGGCATGGTAACCGTTCGGGCACGGAGGCAGTTCAGAATATCTCTTTAAATTTTCATTCAATTGATATTCCATTATTTTTTGTGAAATTACTCCACTAGTTTGTTATATTTATAATACAAAGATCAACACTCTGAAAAAATTTCTTCGATCCGGACGGATTCGAACCGACGTCTTCTAGCATACCGTGCCAGACGCTATACCAACTAAGCCACGGAACGAACCAGCGGACCTCACAAATTTTTCTATGTGCTTGCGTCGTGTCTTTGTATTTGGTTTTTCAAAGACTTTTTAGTCGTAATATCTCTTTATTTAAACTCGAAGTTTAATTTATTTTTGGCAGTTTTGTGACTCAGTACCCACTTTGTTCTCGTTGTTTCTCTCGTCAGTATCTGCTAGTTAGTTGGGCGTTCTTGTGGTAGGTATACATATGTGTTAATAAATGCCTGTTAGTACATTTCCATTTGCTTTCGTCGTTAGTCATTCCCCATTCACTCGATACAAAGCCGCGGTGCGCCGTAATAATCATCGCGAAAATTCCGTTTGTGATGGCATGAAAGGTCCTCTGATCACATTCGCAGGACATTGATAAACGATTGCCAACATAATAAAATATTCTTTCATTCAATAAATTTCCCTCTAATGAAACTCAATACGGCCCATCTCTAACAACGTCGAGAATGCCCTCGTCCCGGGTCATTGTACCTATTACAGAAATAATTCAAAAATTTTAGCTCAAATTTTACTGACACTTTGATAAACAATATTGTGGTTACACCAAACAACAAATATAGTAAAGTCAAATAATCATTTATTCCACAGGTAAATTAAATTTCCATTTGAAAACGGACCTTTTAAGCTACTGCTCGTTCACTACTGTTGTACTGCTGACTTCTCTGAGAAGAACGAACAAGAAACTGCAGGAATTGCTCTTTATACACTTTGAATCAAATTTGTGTGGAATATAGAGCCATGTCGAATTTCCGTACACCTTTATCTAACACGTAGTCTTCAGTTTTGTAATGTGACTTTTCAATTATAAAATTTTTGATGTAGTTTTTAAACTTAGGAAATGATTATCTTTATATATGCTCCGAAACCTTATAAAAGAGTCGTTTTTTACCTTAGTTAAACGAAATCGAGGTGCCATGAGTGTGAACTTAGTTCTAAGGTTAATATTATGGATATCTTCTTTTATAATTAAATTATGTATATTATCACGGGCTTATAAAATATTTGAGTAAGTGACTGATGCTACAGTCATGATACCAGTCTCCTTAAACTTTTCTCTGAGAGAAACCCGAGAACCTAAACGGTACACAGAACGAATCGCTCATTTTTGCAATACAAATATGGTTTCTATGTCTGCCGCTTTACCCCACATGAGAACCCCGTAGGACATTATAATATGGAACTAACTAAAGTAAACTAGTCTAGCAGTAGCAACATCGGTAAGCTTACGTAATTCTGCATATAAAGTAAGCATAGAAGTACATAAAAGAATTAATTATATAGGAAATGAAACTATTTTTCCGGATTCAAATCGCGTATATTTGTTTTTTCAAACAAACCGACGTGTCGGGCCCTTTACAGGTCCCATGGTCACGGTTGAGGTGGTACAGTCTTCAACCAGTTATGTCTAATATTAATGCAAACCACCCTATTTTTTCACTATAGTTATTAATTAAATACCTTATTTTTAATTTTACAAAGAAAACATTCCAATTTACGCTACTATATATATATACGCTATATATATCTGGTGATGGGAATTACTATTCAGATACCTATCTGTATGGGTTTTCTTTCGAAATACAGTATGGCCTAAGGTGTTATTAGGATTTCTTTTAATTAAAATATCTAAGAAAGCTAAAGTACCACAATTCTCTTGTTCCATGGTGATGGGACCTTTAAAGGGCCCGAAACGTCGGTTTGTTTGAAAAAGCAAATATACGCGATTTAAATCCGGAAAAATAGTTTCATTTCCTAATTGTAATACAAATTTAGATTTATTTAGAATTTAGATTTCCTATGTGTAACAATCGCGAAAACCTAAGAACTCGAGAATTAATCATAATTTTTTTCACAATGACCTACGGCGTAGCTACAGGTACGAGCTACGACATCTACGAATACGAGAATAAGCGTAGCATCACTAGGCGGCATTATATGCACATATTTACGCGCCCGTATTTGCAGACCTGTGAGTGGTTGTACCTGCTTTGCCGCGAACAAGCGCCAGCGCGGGTGAATCAGGGCAAACAAATCGATTCGGTGTCGGTTCGGCTACCTAGTAGTTATAAAGTGCAAATTATATTTTCATTTCACGTGAGCGAGTTAAATTAACGAGTGAGACGAACAAGCAATTCAATTAGTTTGCCTACAATGGAACATTCATTACAGCGTGGTAACAACACGCGGTCAATCACTCCCTGCTCCCCGCGCGCCCGCCACGGCTCCCGCCCCTGCCTTGCTCCCCTGCGCCTCCACAACACGTAATTATTGCTGCCAATATTTGTTATTTGTTTACGACGGGCGTGTGCGATGATAATGAGAGTGGAGGAAGTGAAAAAGTTAGTCAGGAACATGGCACATCCATAATCGCTACCTACCCCAGTAGGATATAGGCCTGGCGGTATTGGTAAGCATTCAACTACGACGAGAAGCACTAAGTGTCCGAGCGCGATTACTGCCAACAAATGCCGCTCGCGGCATTCCCTAGTTAATGGGTTTCAGTTGGATAACTGCAATCAAATGTGTGATACGATAAGTTATAAAAAATTAAATGAGAAATGATTACCATAATCACGAGACCTCAAGAGCAATGCAATATCATTATTATTTTAAACGATAAAGACATTGCATCGTTGTAGTGTAGTTTACAGAGTAAAAAGTGTGGACGCAATACATCAAAACGCTATCCATTTTGAACAAAATAACCATGCTTTCTGGCTGTAAAGGTTATAGACATGACGTCTTTCGTAAAGTTAACAAACCGTGGGTACGTTCGTGAGGACAGTATGATTTTTTCAAATAAATATAAATAAGTAATCGTTGGTGTCCATATAAATGAACCCGAAAAGTTTCGACTCGAACTTCAAAATCGTTTCGACTGCCTACAGGACTGCGTCTCTGTGGACGAGATTAGCAACAGTTAGGTGGAGACTGTCCACACGGTTGGGTCCAAATTCTTTAGGACCCAAGGATAGGCCGCAGAAACTCTCCGATCGTACTCTCATGCATTAGCATGCTCATTATTTCGTCTCATGCATTAGCACTCTCATTAGCCGTCGATTTGCCAAATCGACGGCTATGACGCTGCAATCCTCTGAGGATGCTAAAGCATACATACAGCTCATTAGACTCATATAGAAGTCCATGCGAAACGACATACGGATCCTTAATACCAATAATAGTAAAGATACCATAGAGCTGAACAATGACTCCAAAGTGTTTGCAAGGGACATGTCTGTTGAGCAAAGTCAGTTTACAAAGCTGAAGACAGAGGATGGTAACGTTGTACCTTCCAAGTCAGAGGTACTGGGGGAGATCGAGAGAGATATATGCCTCGATTGCTAAGCCTGTTGCTGATTCAAAAGATCCTAGAGCCAAGCTCACCCGACACTATATTGCGGATTTCCCGGATATCAAATTCAAATTCAAAATAATCTTTATTTCATAGGTAAGTATTATTACACTTGAAATCGTCACAATGGTTAAACTCTACCGCTCATTCGTAAGGCAGATTCCCCTGAGAAGAATGAGCAAGAAACTCTAGAGGTTGCTCTTTGTAAATAACATTTACAATTTTTTTTATTTGAAACATCAGAGATCGAGACTACCTCCATGAGCTAAACGGGTTACTACCACGGATTTTTGTAATCCAAGTACGCAGAAGTTGTATAATAACCTTTAGTATAAAGTTTTTGTTTCACTATAGTTTTAAACCTATTAGTAAGTTTTAAACCTATCAGCCTGTAGAACATTAGGATGGCTCTGAAACAGCTAAAAAACAACAAGGCTTCACCATCAGGTGAAGACGAAATTACATCTGAGCTTCTGAAAGCGGGTGGAACACTGGTACTAAGAGTCCTTCTGAATCGTGGAATAGAAGCGTGGTGATACTCTTCTTCAAAAAGCGAGGTAACATCCTACTGAAGAACTACAGGCCCATCTCGCTTCTAAGCCACGTTCATAAGCTGTAATCACAAGTCATCACAAACCATTTCGCGTGCAGATTCGATGACTTCCTGCCCCCCGAACAAACCGGTTTCCGAACGGGCTTCAGTACCATAGACCACATTCACACGCTGCGGCAGATTATACAGAAGACCGAGGAGTGGTGAAAAAGCCATTATGCTTAGCGTTTGTGGACTATAGAGAAAGCCTTTGATTCGATCGAGATTTGGGTGGTGCTAGAGTCTCTACAACGCTGCCACATTGAAAAAAGAAAGAAACGAAAGAAGAAAACTGTTTATTACACAAGCACAGACACGCATGTTATGTATACAGATTTGCACATAACACACATACCTAAAACGTCAGGTCAATGCACTTGCATTCGCGCACCCCGGAACGCGCGTCCCGTGCATTGAAAGAAAGAAAAAATACATTTATTTGTTTACCACAATGACACCACAAAAGACAAAAGACAAAAAAAGAGAAAACGGCACAAAACAGAACTAAAACAAACAAAACACGATCAAAACATGCAACGTAAAACATAAATAAATAATTACGAAACAAAAACACAAACAAACACAAAACAAAAATGTATATACAAAAATTTGATAAAATTAAAACAGTTGCAACGTGACCGATGCAAAACTCGTCATTTTAATTATAATTGTGAGACACTTTTTGGCCCAACGTTCTTCACATCGAACGTAGACTAAATTCCTTTAGTTAAGGTCTTTTTCGTATAAGTACTTTTAGACCTAACGTACCTAACTTCGGACGTTCTTAAAATTATTCAGTTTAAGAAATACCTTTGTGGAAATTTAATATAGTTGTTCATCATATTTCCTCGTCTTTACTTCATCTCCACTGCGGCCACCCTATATAATTCGCATATAGACAAAACAACAGAGGAACAATAATAATAACAATAACAATTCAAAATTAATCTTTTAGGCCCTCGGAGAGGCGAGAATTGATTATCAATACATCGGAGTATTGAAATGCTTGTACAGAAACGCCACAATTCTAGTTCGACTACAGGATCAGTGCACAAGGTCTATCCAATTGCAAAGAGGAGTGCGAGAGGAAGATGTCATTTCTCAGAAACTGTTCACCACTGCCTTTGGTATCAATTCAATCATCCCGACTAATTTATTCATCAAAAAGAAAATGTTCCGATTGAGAGGGCAGAGCAAC
>NW_020654872.1:0-22133 GCF_003589595.1 Hyposmocoma kahamanoa | reverse complement strand
GTATCACGGTGTCGAAAACAAGGACGTGTGCGTCTGCGACCCGTCAGAAAACGTAGTCAAATCAGTCACTCAAACAAACCTTTCATTTTTTCCAATAAAATTTATGATACTCATTTGTACTCTAAAATATGTAACATGATGAGTAGAAAGATTTCATAAAACCTTTCACTTCGGCGTTCACACGAGCAGTCTATCACGTCGGGTTCATGAAATATAAAACACAGCGAACGGGCGAAGCGCGGACGAGGCGGGAGGACTCGACACGGCTCCGTACAAATTGCGCCGTGTCGTGGTTGTACTCTGGTCGCGCTCGTTCACCGTATTCGTAATTCTTGACTATCATGCTCAATTGCTCATTGCATCTTTTGATAATATATACAACTTTGTTTCATCGAGAAATTTTCAGGAGTCTAGCTTACTTTATTGTGACAACAAAATCAAATTAGTTGGTATAGCGACTAGCACGGTAAGCTAGAAGACGTCGGTTCGAATCCGGCCGGATCGAAGGAATTTTTTCTGAGTGTTCGATCTGTGTATTAATAAATATAACAAAATCAAACTTTCTTTATTTAATTTCAGTAGAAGTGAAATGCTAAACGTTTTATTAAAAACTTGCAAATATGTCATAGAAATTGACGCTCCTAAAATTTTTTTACAGTGACTCAAATAAAACTCGGAATAGGTGAAACTAAAACATTTAATTCCGAACGGCCGTTGTTTTGATGATGCAACCCGCCTCTCACTCATCGTAATGGTTTGCGGTAAGATCCCCAACAACAAGTGTCAACGAAGACGCAGGAACAAAGACGCTCGAACCATTATCATCACAAGATGGCGCGATTTGCGCGCGCAGTTTTTATTGTGGACGGTGTTGGCTGATGTCTATTCACAATTACTACTGCATCGCAGGTACGCTATGAGAATAACAAGTTTGCGTAAACCGAAAACTTGTATAAATGGCGTGAATAATTGAAACGGCCCCGAGAGAGGGCACGCCACGCCCACTATTCGGGAAATAACAACGTTTGAATAGTGGAAATTATATCAAGATAAATCGACAAATACATATACATAAACAAGCACCGTGCTCAAACGGAATCATATTGGACCCCACGCTGGCACGGGTTCGATGGAAACAGAAACAAATAAAATTAGAATGTGTTTGGGATTTTAGAAATTATACCAGTGTCTAGGCAAGACAAGCTATTTACACAAAGTAGAAGCATAAATAATGAACTATTAAAAGAAACTTACCTAAAGGAAGTTCAATAGTAATTATACTTCACTTGTTCTTCCGAGAGATTATATTAATTTGTAGATGTTCAGAGTATGAAATAAAATAAATATTAATATAATCAACCTTGTTTCAATCTTACAAAGTGCCTGCTTTGGAAACAATTGACTAATCATTAAATACATTTAAGTATCAACCTGAGACAGAATTGATCTAGGACAAATTTTCTTCAACCAGAGTATCATCAATGACTGGTCTATTATAGAACGTGGCAAAAACTTTAGATGTTCCACTCCATCCAGCGGTTTTTCGTATTAACTGAAGATTTACTCCTAACCTTGGCGCTGTAGAAGTCAAAGCATGCCTTGTGATATAAGCATTAAACACTGATGTGTTTATTCCGCTGTCTTCAAGCGTACGTTACATACGTTAAATCTTTGACATTATTATTTTTTCTTATACTTTCTGTTTTGTCTAAATAACAATTAAGTGTCTTTGCCGGACAAATTTTCGGGTTTTCCAGATAAAATGGTAACACCAAGACAGGTTGAGTTCTGTTAACACCAAAAGTTTTTATAAAATCTGGAATTTTAATACGTATTTTGATGTCGTTATTTCCACATTACAAACTTTAATAATTGACAAAGTCTGCATTCTTTGAGCTGTCACTAATACTGATAGTGTAAACAATTTTTTGGAAAGAGTTTTACAGATATCATCATCATCATTATTATGTAATGTATTGACATAATTTAACACTATAAATGTATCCAAAGTGCCAAAGCAGACTTGCGAGTATTCGCCAACGTGAGATATTTCTAAATAACCGATGATGAAGAATCAAAATAATCATAATTGTGTTGGGTACAAAAAGTATACCAAACATGATTGATACTTCTTGAAAGTATTTATAGAGATAGAATCTAACAGTATATCTAACGCTTCGACGGGAGCTCCTCTTCTTATTAACGCTTCCCGGACAAAACTCCTGCCATCAAAGACAGGGTTTTGGGTAGCGGATGTTGTACTCTGGAAGGAGACGACAACAAGCGTGGATTAGCATTTAGAATGATAAGCTCAGAGTCAAGTAATAGATTAAATAAGGGAAACCAGGGCTGATTTGGCCAATTAGGTACCACAACAATGCCCCTCGCAGTTTCTGATACAATTTTAGACAATACTTTTAAAATTAAACAAAAGGGGGGAAATGCGTAAAATAGAAACCCTTTCCAGTTAATCGTAAATGCGTCAATAGCTATAGAATTTGGATCGCCGTGGCAAGAGACGTATTTTCAACATTTGTGATTTAACCGGCTGGCAAACAAATCAATTTCAGGCTCACCTAGTTTCTGTACAATAGTTTTGTAAGCAAAAGTATTGAGTTGCCATTCAGTATCCTCATTTCTTTGTCTGGATTCAGAGTTAGCGACCGAATTGTTAGCTGATGTTATGTACGAAGCGAATACGAAATTACGTCTAGCTTCACACCATTCCCATATGCCTCTAGAGACTTTATTTAAATGTGGATACTGAATGCCACCCATTCTGTTTATGTAGGCAATAGCAGTTTTATTGTCAATGCGTAAAAGCAATTCCGAATCATAAAACTCTTTACCGAAAATTTTCAAAACAAAATAAGCCGCGATTAATTCTAGCTCATTTATATCTTTCCTGACTTCGTCGGCGGACCAAAATCCTTTGACCAAAGCTAAAGCAAAATCCTTTGACTAAAGCGTAGATGCGTCAGGATATATTTCAATAACATAATTAGCTTTACGTATAAATAGGAAATGAAACTATTTTTCCGGATTTAAATCGCGTATATTTGTTTTTTTTTTCAAACAAACCGACATTTCGGGTCCTTTACAGGTCCTATGGTCACGGTTGACTGACCAGAGGATGCTTTTGTAAAACTGCATGAAGTACAAAGAGTTGTCTCACTGTCAAAACTCTAGAGATGGAATATAATTCTTTAGTAGGAAATCTGTAGGGTTTGGAGTGAATGACTTTAAGAACAGCTCTGTGCTCTCTGAACCTTGATAAAAGAACTTTTAATAGCGCAGCCCCAGACTGGCACACAGTAGGTAAGGACTGATTCGCAGAGAGCTGAATAGATCATGTTTAATATTTCAGTATCGGCGGACTGTCGGATTGTTTTAAAAATATGTATAAGCCGCCTAACTCGTGGAAAGCTTGTCTATTTGGAGTGACCAATTTGGATTACTATCTATGTGGACACCAAAGTATTTTATATTGGATGTTTGGGATATGGGAGTGCGGTTGCAGTTATTATTAAATCTATTACATTCAGAGTGGAGATACAAATTATAACATGGATGAGGTTTACTGTTATTCCTAATGGAGAAGGGGATGAAATTTGTTTCGGAAAAGTTTAATGTTAGAAGATTCTGAGTCAACCAATTATTGATAATGATCAAGTTACTCTCCGCGGTTGATTTTATCTCAGCCCAATTTGAGTCATGAATAACTACAGCCGTATCATCCGCATGGATATGGACCTATAGTTTGCAATGTTATTTTTGTCGCCACTTTTGTAGATAGAATGGACTAAGGCTTTTTTAAATGCCTTAGGAAAAACACAACATAAAATAATGAGCCATGATAATATTGATCCTGTTATTAGGAGTTTGAGAACTATGAGTGTATGGTACTATGGTGATTTGGTAGATGAAGTGTGTAAAGGTAAAGTGTATTTGTGTTTTTTATAATATGATATAAAGCTAAATGTAACATTAATGGAAAAAGGAGCCTTAAAATTAGATGCAAATTTAATGTAGTTAATTATAATAATATAGAATCATTGCTGTCTTTGGAGCTCCTGTAGAAATTGCTCAGATTTGACAAGAATGAGTTTCGCACCGTGTTCCTTTCGGAGGAAAACTTTGCCGTTGGCAGACCAGCAGAACTCGTATTTGTTGAGTTTCGCGAGTTCTCTAGGTAAGTAAAACAGCTTCTTCGTAGCGCTCAGTAGATATTCTGCGATGTAAATAGGCTGGGGTTTTCCCTGGCCTCCTATCAGCGAGCAGTTTGAACGATCTTCTTTGGATCGAGCCTTGTTGTACCTTTTCGCTGCGGTAATAATCTGTAATAGTAATAATCTTTTTCTTGCACAGAGGTAAATTCTACTACAATAGGTTTAGTAGTCCCTGGTTTGCCAGGAATACAATAGATGTCGCGGATACCTTTGATAGGTATTTGAAGGATTATACCGAGTTTCGACACCATCTGGTTGAGGTTAAACGTGGACTCTGGTTCAGAGGTTGGTATATTACGTATCTCAATAGAAGAGCCGCACGAGCACTGTCCAATATCTGTGATCTTTTTTCCAGTTCATTGATAGTGTACAGGTATTCTTTTTTCTCTTTTTGCAATGTGCCAATCTGTTTATTCATGTCTGCGAACTTCTTATTCATGAACGTCGTAGATTTTTTTCAATTTCAAAGTTGGACTTCTGAATTGCGAGATTTTGGATTTTCAATTCAGCGATGCCGGAAGTCAGCTTTGACATAAAGTACACTTTGCTCAGTAAGAACACGATTCAAGTAAGCTTCTTGCTCGACTTTCCATGCATTGAGAATTTCTTTGATATCGTCCACGCACCGTTCACGCATTTCACCGCCAGGTGAGGTGGTGGGACAAGGTCTTTTAGAGCTTCGATTTTGAGTATTCACATTATTGTGGTCAGAGTGCAGTAGAGAATGGGGAAGATTCGGTTCAGATTGGGCTTGGTTTAACGTAATCAACGGTGAAGCAGGCGGCGGCGTACGACGGAGAGACACTGTATTTGTCTCGCTTCAAAAACCCGCTAGGGGAGCACCTTATGATCCTGGTGTGTAGGTGCGACAAAAAGATACCGAGGTAAGCACTAAAGTGGAGGGACCAAGAACAAAAACCAGTCGTGCGAGAAACCGGTCGCCCAGCCAATTGTCCATAAGGCAGAGGTATATCACGTTGGTCGGTTACAATAGTGTCGACCAGAGACGATAGACACGATTGATGTATGTAACAGCCGTAACACTGAGGTCGGGAGCATTGGTTTCACTCAAATAACTCGCGAGAACACGACCATTTGACACGGCGACTCTGGCGGAACTGAATAAATTTTTTGGCGGAATTTGTTCGAGTGTTTTAAATTTAGAATCATTCGTTTGTCACCATTTGGTTTTTCCAATAAAAAAATATCTTAGACACGAATTGGTTTTTACAGGGTGAACATTTACGTACTACGCCAGTCCGCATTAACTTATCAATCACTTTTAAAAAGTTATTGTCCGCTACGGCGTTTTGCGACCAAGTGACAAGAGGTTGATTTTGATGAACAGCTCGAGAGAACGGTATTTTAAATCATTTTACCCACGACAATATAGTCGCGTCGTTAGTAATTCGTTTCCATTGTAAGGAGAAATATCTAATTCCTGCAAGTACCTGATCCATTAATATCGCCTCGCTGACGGTAGAGCCCTCGCAGTCCGTGCGGACTGTCCACGGCGCGGTGGCGGTGCCGGCGCGGCGGCGGAACGTCCCTCGCGGTAACCGCCCGCCGTTGTCGGTGCGTACGCTGCTGGTCCCTCCAATTTAAAGTTGTCCTCGACGTGCTAAGTTCGGCAACGTTGTCGATAAGGCCGCGGTGTGAAAGTCTTGCACTTTTATTTTAATGTCCCCTGCTGATCTTGAACATGCCCTGATTGCTTTTAAAGTCTCGGTGAGACCTTCTCCAAATAATGGTTTGTCGCGGGTTAAATTTTTTACGGCTTCCTTGGTATTTTTATTTAGCCCTTGAGCTAACAAAGACCTTCTTGTAATTATCTGCAAGTAATGTAAATCGCACAATATTTGTCCTCCATCTCCTAGTGTATTTAAAAAACGCCTTCCAGCGCCCTGGCAATACAGGTGATACCCGATCCGAGCTGTGACTGTTTTGTTACCAATTTTTCATCTCGCTTCAGTGATGAATCTTGAACAGCGGCCTTTATTTTTTTATTAAGCTTGAGGGCCTCCTAAATATTGCAATTTGCGGGTGGCCAATAATTTTTTAATAAATCTGAGCGCTGTTCCTTTTTCAGACCTTTTGCAAGTATGTGATTCCATCTTACAGCTAAATGTGCGTGAATATCTTCACTGTATTCTTTATTTTGGGTTGGATGTTCACCCAAAAGTGAAAATATGTTGTCAGTATTTTCATCGTTCATTTGTTCATTGGCGGCATCTGGAATTTACGAACAATAGTTATGCATAATTAATAATACTAATTTGAGGGTAGGCACCCGTTTTATTTAGTTGCATGAGACATAAAGTCGTCACTTGCAACGCAATTACATAACGTCCACAATATGCGTGCTATGTATATAGGTAGCAGCTGTGATAATGCTGGATCATTTTAACATAATTGCAAGCTGATGTGAACTGTAGGTATATAGTTGCGTATTCCATCCAGGTAATACTTGCAACTTGTACGTTTTTGTTGCATATGTCATCCAGACAATACTTGCAACAAGTGAGAATAACACCGTATACACTGGTTTTATTTTTACTTACCATTTGTGTTTTCGTTATTTGGCTCCGTTCGTGATGAATCCATTGAATTTATCCGACGACGTATTCTGGGCGGAGATTGCTCCGGAGATGTTTCCGACTCCGATGTTGATGGCACAGGATGCACTCTTCTTCGTCTCTTATGTCTATTCATTGTTGCGTTTGAACAACGGCGCACAAGAAAAAAGAATGACAGGGCGACGCACCGATAGGTGTAGGGTGGGTAAGAAAAAAGATGCGTTCCGTTTTATGCATTTAAATTTCGAATTATTAAGCAGATATTCTAAATATTGTGACAACGGCCGTACCGGAACACTACTACAAGTTAATATAATCTCTCGGAAGAACAAGTGAAGTATAATACGTAGTTTTATGAAAGAGCATCTAATTGTGTGTGTTTCTTTAATATAGGTGAGACATTAATATAGCTTAAAAAAGGGTCCATAGTATAAGGGCGCGAAAGAATCGAAATGTACAAATTAACAATCAGAGTAAAATTTAGGAAAGCTCGTTCCGACAATTGGTCCTATTGGTGATCCAAACCGAAATCTTCTAGCTAGCAATAGTGCATGCGGCTTACATAAAATAAATCTGCTTAGAATCTGCTCTTTGTTTAATCTCTATGTATTATGTAACCTTAAAACGTAAACCGACCCCCGAACTATTTCCAACATAAGCTTTTTATTAAATTGTCTATTTTTATAAACAATAAACACACTGGCCTGTTTTATGAATATCTTAGTGTGACGTGTGTATTTTTGAATGTTGTCAATAATTCCTTTCTTTTCCGTTTCTATCTGTTAACAATATACATTTACCGCTGCATAAAGGTACACTTACTCGAATTTGTCAAATGACGTTTCAAGTAGCTGTTGTAATCGGATCAAAACGATAATATAATGATAAGAAGCCACAGACAGCAAATTCTATTATTAGAAAGTCGTGCAAAGTGAGCTTGCCTCCTCATATTAGGACTCCTCGTGGCCTTTGTTCTTGACGAATGGTCGAAAAGATGTGTTAAAGGAAGTAGAAGAGAAATAAATACGATAAGTGCACGTCGAAAGAAGCGGCTTCACACCAAAAAAGTATATACACCAATGACCATCACAACACCTAATTTTAAAGCATCAAAACTATAATGGGCATTGTTTCCTGATAAAACGCTGTGGTCTGAGAAACCTCATTTGTATCTTTAGGCCTAGTAATGCGAACGAGAACCAATTGGGAAGAAACTACATTAACCACAAAATGTAGTAAAAGGAAGCAAATTCATGCGTTTTCTAGCTTCAATTGAAAAATTGTGAAAAGGACATTCGACCTAAGAAAGCTGTGGAAACAGACAGAGACTGCACTATAAGAAATATGACTGTACCCGCATGACCTTACTAACCTGGACTACATCAGTGACGGCTCGACATGGACGGGCACTTCAGTGATTGATAATGTCTATTAATGTCTTCGGCGATTATAATGCTTGACAGGATGTATGGGGAGAACGACTTTGCTTTAGAAGGAAATGTTTTGAGGTTCGCGGCGTTCGTGGTCAGGCTCTAACTCCTAATTATGTGCTTGAGGAATATCCTTGCAATAAAGTAACATTGGTTTTTAATATATGTATTAGACGTGCCTACGGATTGCACAAAAAAATCACTCGAGTCCACGCAATACGTAAATACTTGCATGCTGTTGTCGACGAAAGTAATTTTGGGATCCTTATTTTGTGTCGGGTGATTACAATGGAAACCCGTTTTGAATATTAGGCCACTGCGCGGAAAATTATTTCGATTGTGTCGATTTTGACACATTAGGTCTAACTGTTACACGTTTGAAAAGAAAGACTTGAATCGAGTACTTACGTAGATATTATAGTTGGTAAAGAAGGTCTATGATGGTTAAAATGTAGAATCGCTAACATAACACAACAATTATCTATTTTTTGTATCATGTTTCCGTTTGGAAAAGCGCCAATAACTTGAACCGTCCAAAACAAATTGCAATGTCACCAAATGTTGTTCCAGTAAATGGCACATTACTTCCTTTAAATCTAGGGCAATTGACATCGAACAGTCTGCGCGGTAATGTAGATTGAAAGGGAATAAAGGGCGCTAGCCACCGAAACGCCTATGACGTAGTGCAGTACAGCAGGTATGATTGCGAATGCCGAGTAGGATGGATTATGTGTAGTCCCCCACAAGCTAGCCTCTGTGATGCCCCAAGCGGTATGCGGTTACAGAAAGTAGATACAGTCTTTGTTTTAGGTGATTTTAATTCGCACCCAAATGACTTTTTTGAATAATTATGTAACTTTTGTGAGGAACGGAGCTGGGTCTGTGCAGATGTGAGATTTTTGGAGCTGGAGTCGGATGCCAGGCACACGTTTGTAAGTGCAGCTTACGGCAGCAGCGTTAGCTAGATCATTACCTGGTCACGAAGTCTGTAGGATCTAGTATAGTAGTAAGTCTATTGCAATTTGTTAACACTAGTCGGATCATTTTCCTTTGAAAGTCGAATGTGATATTGGCCAATTGGGGTTAGAGAAGGAGGAAGTAGTCAATAAACCTTTAAATAAAATTATGTGACGAATTCGCACACTTTTCAGTGGGATCAGTACTCTAAATGATGCACTAGTTACGCGACATTGACTTTCATTTCATTAGGGAATTTCGATCGCGTGGCAAATTCATAAAACTAAAAAGTAAGTAACAATAATTAAAATTTAAAAATGTTAATGTCAATATATTATACGACAAAATAGATTCGAACAAAATCATTGGCTGCGAACATTTTATTTCTCTATAAACGGGAAATAACAGCGGATGTTATCTTTGTTTTGTTTATAACTTCTTCTAACTGTTGATCGGACATTTAAAACAAAATCAAACCACATGTCTACTTCCAAGGCATTTCCAGTAAACTACGCGCTGCGCGAACCGCAATGACATATATAGATCGGATAGCTGCGCCGGTAGCATGCCGATAAAACTATTATATTCACATTTAGCTTTCAAATTTGAGTGATGAAAAATCGCCATTTTCAAATTTTATCACAATAGCGAATATGGCGAGCACCGTGAAACCACATTTTTGTCGCACCGTGAGCGCCGCAACCAATGGCCGTAAAAGAATATCGCAGCGCCAAACGTGGCTGCAGTTCTGCATGGTAATTTTATCAACGTGATTGAGCGCGAGAAAAGAGATAAAAATAAAAATTAAAAAGAAACAGGTTATTGTATATTAATTATTGGAAGGTGAAGAGAACATTTATATTACAGTTCATATAGTATCCATGAGAGTAATTTGAAATACGTAAATAATAACTAACGTAATGTAAATTTGTCTAGTGGTGTTCCATATTCCAGCGAAAATGTCGAGAGGATAAGAATAACGGGTTCTTAGAAAAATTATGTTCACAAGGACTTGGTGTGTGTCACACAGCCACCGAAATAATGAATTTATCGCAAACCAATTTTCCCGATCGCATAATTTCATGAAATTCAGCCGTTAAGTGGCCAGCTCCATCTTGTGATTTAACACGGCTGGATTATTTTTATGGGGTCATGTTAAAGACAGAGTGTATATGGATCCAATCGAATCGATTGCAGCCGTAAAACTTAAAAGTAACCCGTAAAAGCGATTAACGAAATAGACCCACCATTTTGTCAAAAACGTGATTAAAAACTTCAAAGTTTCATCAATAAAAGAATCGACATCTGTAATTGTGGTCGTGGTGGACATTTATCAGATATCATTTTTCATTATTAATTGCCAAACCTCACTTTTTTAATACAATAAAAATTTGAATCATTGTCATTTAAATTTATTGTTTTATTTTGATTTACAAAACAAAGTTCTTGTTGAAAATCCCTTTATGTCACAGGGAGGTTAATCAAGTATCTCATGCTGTATAAGGCACTACCCTACGGTTGATGTTTTCTCTAATAAGGTAGAATATGCCCAACTGCCCGAGCGTCAATGCAGCGCTCGCAATCGTTGTACCTGTCCCGCTCGTCCGAATGCTCTCACTTAGTCTCACCCACGTCTCGCCGCACGCACGAGTACAAGGTGTGAACTTTCCTGTGGGCCTACCAAAATCTCTTAAAACAATATTACTTTAACCTTACATTGACTTTTCGTACCACAACGTGCTTAAAGTAAGCTTATTGTAATGTTAGAACTAAGATGTTTTATTGGCAGCTTTGTGACTATTCATTCACTCAGTTCGTACTATGACGCGACTTTAACATTAAAGTAATATTGCTCTTATGTCAAATTTAGCTATCTTAAAATAGTCACACGAATGCAATGGAAACAATATTATTTTCAGTTTTATTGTCTTAACATTGATTTGTAATGAATAAAAGTTAAGTTGAACTTATATATTTACATATATCTCTTCAATATTTTGTTTATGTTTTTATTTAATAGCACATAGTAAATAACTTTTCGTTAAATAAAAATACGAGATGATTATTTCGTAAAATTATAACAGCGCCATCTATATGCTCCTTGGCGAAACGAACAGTTGACACTAGACTATATATAGTTCCGAACTCACAACGTGACTGTCAAGACTCAGCTTGTATTATTTATTTTTCTTCGTGAAAATAAATATATTTCTATAATATATTTCTAAATAAATTTCTAGCAGCAGCAATTAGGGTAAAACGAAGGTTACTTCTCTGTCAAATCTGTCTGTAGAACTAGTCCTAAGTCGGGCTGAATTAGGGTGAAAAATTTTGAATGATTATTAAGGCACTTATAAAGAAAAGAAAAAAAATGGAGAATGGATCAGTTAGGAAATTGGCAACCAATAGGATATGTCTGCATTTTTTTTTGTCTCTGGAACTTTGTTCTATCGATGTTTGGATAGGGTTCATCTTCACCTCCGAATGCCAGCCTCTCCGTAGGTACGTAATTGTAGATTTTTCCATTCGATACGAAAAACAGCAGCGAGTTTAAAATGAATCAACTACTACTGACTCTACAACTCCAAGACTGCGCCAATTATATAGGGTGGCCGCAGTGGAGATGAAGTAAAGACGAGGAAATATGATGAACAACTATATTAAATTTCCACAAAGGTATTTCTTAAACTAAATAATTTTAAGAACGTCCGAAGTTAGGTACGTTAGGTCTAAAAGTACTTATACGAAAAAGATGTTAACTAAAGGAATTTAGTCTACGTTCGATGTTTAGAACGTTGGGCCGAAAAGTGTCTCATAATTATAATTAAAATGACGAGTTTTGCATCGGTCACGTTGCAACGCACGAGACGCGCGTTCCGGGGTACGCGAATGCCAGTGCATTGACCTGACGTTTTAGGTATGTGTGTTATGTGCAAATCTGGATACATAATACAAAAAAAAGCGTACAGATAGCCCAATAGACACATTTGGAAGTCTATGCTACACGACATACCGGTCTTTAATACCAATAATATTAAAGAAACCAGTGTTTGCAAGGGACATGTCTATTGGGCAAAGTCAGCTTAGAAAGCTGAAGACGGAGGATGGCAACGTTGTAATGTCCAAGCCAGAGGTACTTGGGGAGATCGAGAGGTTTTATAGCCAGCTATATGCCTCGATTACTCAGCCTGTTGCTGATTCTAAAGATTCTAGAGCCAAGCTCACCCGACACTATACTGAGGATATCCTAGACATCAGTCTGTACGAGATTAGGATGGCTCTGAAACAGCTAAAAAACAACAAGGCACTGGGTGAAGACGAAATTACATCCGAACTTCGGAAAGCGGGTGGAACACGGGTACTAAGAGTCCTTCTGAGGCTCTTTAGTTCAGTCTTGCTCGAAGGTTCTACGCCAGAATTGTAGTGATAATCTTCTTCAAAAAGGGAGATAACACCCTATTGAAGAATTACAGGCCCATCTCGCTTCTAAGCCACGTTATAAGCTGTTTTCACGAGTCATCACGAACCGTCTTGCGCTCGCGCGCAGATTCCATGACTTCCAGCCCCCGAACAAGCCGGTTTTCGAAAGGACTCGCGTCCGATCGGCTGGTCTGGAAATCTTTGGGAAAGGCCTATGTTCAACAGTGGAGGTCTTCCGGCTGATATGATATGATATACAAAAAAGATGGTATACTGAATGTCGTGATAAATCCATTTTTTGTATTCCCTGTTCTCATGTTTCCCTTCGAATCTTGGGAGCCGCTAATAATAAACAGAAAAAGAGATTTCTGCAGAATCTAAAAAGGCTTGAGGCATTGTATGAAGGTCGTTGGAATATAACTAAGTTTGTAATTACCAATAACCAAATATCAAATCATTCCTGGCATAACCAGTGACGAAGGAGGTTCCCTCGACGTCTCCCCTGGCGTATTATTCTGATATATATGTATTTTTATTACAAGTGAAGTGTAAATAAAAGAATACGGGTATTTGAAAAATATAAAAACCAGACCCTGTACAACAACCAAATTGTCAAATTTAAAATTTTAAAAATTGGCAAACAATTTAATGATATTGAGGAATTTCTTAGTTTTTCAGTGCAATTTCAATTTTAACGAAATTTTATTGCCAAAATGTGACTAAAAGTATGTAATATTTTTAGGTTCCATCTTTTAAATTAACATTTTAACGGTTGTTGCATGTCATATACGTATTATACGTATAGTACGGTAGCGAAAAAAATGTTATACATAGTTTAGGTTTCTGATTATTTTTGTTTATGCATATTAGTTATTAGACAATACTATTTTGACTAATTTTGACACGTTTGTACGCTGATGTTTGACGGGCAAAATGAAACTATATTTAATTTTTACTAAATTATTGAGGCAGTAATTTTATACTATCTAGAAAATGGTCTTTACAACATTTTCCGCGACCGATCACGTAATGTTTATTATTGAGATTCTTTTACGTGAGACTACAAAGTTAATCTGTGTGTCAAAGTTAAGCTGAAATCGGGCCTCGGAGCGACAAAGGTCGTCCGTGCTTGACGGCAAACAATTCCTTTGTCTAGGCTCTTCAAATAAAAAATCAAAGTTTGCGTATTGTTTACTTTTGAATTAATATCCTCTGATATCAATCCAAGAGGATTTTTGTCATAGCGAATACCGCCGCGCCGGAGTCGAATAGTTTTGTCCCACTAACATTAATATTCTGTCGTATCGTTTCGTTTCTTTTTCAGAAATTTATCATGTCAACCAAACTTAATGTAACTTATTATAAAAATGTCGTCAACCGTTCAGTGAAGTGCAACAGCTAGGTCAAGTAACGTTCGAGCTTCTTGAACAGGGATCCGCTCGTGTCATCGTAAGTCATGGCGGTGCCGGTGTTAAAAATAATGAGATGAAAAATAGCCGCATAGATCAGCAAGCAGAACGTGAAGGGGCCATTAACGCTTGACGCGCGAACCAAGCATGAGCGAACAAATCATTTGCACATGTCGTTGTTACATTTAAACTATAATTAATTATTCCATTCACGGAATCTAAATAATCCCTACCTTTTGCCTTTCCTTGGTGAAATGTCGAAATTGCAGCATGTTTCGCTTGTTTGAATATAAGCTTGATAAAGCAAAGTCAGGGCAAAGCCCAGTCTAATTATTAATCCGACCAAATTCTGCATTTATTATAACTAATAAGTGACTTTAAACATTGTTGCTGTTGTAAGCCTGTACACGCAATAGAATACCGAATACCATGGAAGTAGTTCTAATGTTTTGTTGCAATGTGAGTCAAATCAGCATTCAAAGACAGGGTGTAGCCGGTAATGTTGGAACATACCAACAAACCCGCTAGAGGAAACATTAATATTAGTGAATAAAACACAGACGACAGACGTTTCAGAAACTTTTCTAGAATCCGTTAAAACAGTAGCAATAAAAATTCACATAGCCGTGGACTGTATTTTATTTATTTATTTATTTGTATTCAGGTTACAAAGACCCATAAATACATACCTTATATACTAACATACATAATAATACAATAAAACACTCATATAATATATACCTTAAGGAATAACATACATACAATATAATAAAACATTATTTCTAACTAATCTACACGAATTGCACTTGTCGGCGATATGTGGCGCAATCTGGTGTCAGGTAACCGGCCGCGGAATCGCCGATACGTGACACCCTTCGGCCAAAACTCTTCCTTACTTCTTCCGCCGATTAAAATAAAGAGCACCACGCGCTTTATTTATTTATTTATTTATTTATTTATTTATTTAGGACAACTTACAAAACATACACTTTTATACATTTTTTGGGGGTTAAGTAGCTCGCGTCCGTAGGCTGTGTACCCTCGAGACCCTACACGTGACCCCTGGGTGGTGCCAAATAAGCTACAAACTCCGGTGGTAGACCTTGGTCGTGGCTGGTGACCACCCTCTGGGCGAAGCCTAGCCGCCAAACAGCTATAGCTGTGTTCCGGCTTGACGCCCAGAGTAGCCGCTCTAGAGTGAAGGGTCTGTACAGTTGCACTGCACTGATTTGGTTGATCTCGGGGCTCCCTTGTTGTTGCGCTGGGAACCTAGATGCGGAGGGTAGCGAGATCCGAAGCACGGTGCTCCGCTGGCCGACCGCAGGTAGTAGGGGGCCCAATTAGCTGACTAGCCTCCAGTGAAAGGCTGCCCCGCCAACTCGCGAAAAATCCCGGGGTGCTCCATCGTGCCGGTTGGCGACCGGATGAAAGGACCCGATGGCCACTCCCGGGGGGGTTCGGGCGTCCCCGCGCGCTCCAGTCTAGTTTCCCATCGGCGTACCATATAGGGTATGTGCCGCATGACTTTCAGTAGTAGTGTCTCGTACAACTGCCTTCGCTCTCCCCATTCACTCTAACCCTAATATGAAAAGGTCAAGAAAATTGAGGAAGGCTAAACAGCGGATGCACGTCCTTTCACTTAAAGTGCACCTCTCGAACATCCGAGGTCTGCACTCCAATCTCTCATTTGTCCACCACCATCTTGAGACTGAAAGGCCTCACATGCTCTTCCTCACGGAGACCCAAATTAGATGTCCTTCGGACACGGCGTATCTGCATTACCCAGGTTACATTCTGGAGCACAAATTTAAGCAGCGCGCTGGTACCTGCGTTTACGCTCGTGATGACATCTGCTCTAAACGTCTCCGTGACCTTGAAGACCCCGATCTCTCTGTAATGTGGGTTCTGGTAGACACTGGACTGGAACAAATTGTCTACGCCAGTGTGTATCGGTCGCATTCTGGAGACCCGGAGACGACTAGGCTGTTCAACCATCTCTGCAGCTCGGCGGAAACAGTCCAACAACGGTATCCTAAAGCACAACTTGTCTTTTTGGGGGACTTTAATGCCCATCACCAGGAATGGTTGTTCCCATACCAAAAAACCGACCACGCTGGAAGAGAGGCGCGGGCATGTGCTCTATCGCTAGACCTCACCCAGCTGGTGAGTTGCGCTACCAGGGTACCGGACGTTGACGACCACACTGCCAATTGCCTGGATCTTCTGCTGACAACCGATCCAGACCGCTACCAAGTATCGGTCTCATCCCCACTAGGGACATCCGATCACTGTCTGGTGAAATCTGTATCTGTCTACTCCCCGCCCGATCTCAGTACGGGAAGTACTAGGAGGATGTGGCGATACAAGTCAGCAGATTGGGATGCGATGCGGCATTTCTTTGCATCTTATCCCTGGCGGCAGCTGTGCTTCTCTTCTGACGATCCGACGTGCTGCGCGTCTGCCGTCTCTGAGGTGATTATTCGGGCTATGGAATACTTTATTCCGTATTTCGAAGTCTCCTCCAGCGGCAAAGCTCGCCCTTGGTTTAACGCTGAGTGTGCTTCTGCGGAAACGCTAAAGCAATCTGCGTACCAGGCTTGGGCTGATGCTCGAGATCGCAAAGCACCGGAAACCCTCCGTCTGAAGAAAGCCTTTAATAAAGCCGCTAGATCCTGCAAAAAAGCGATACGGAAAGCTCGCTTCGGCCATATTAGTCGTATTGGGGTCAGGTTAGCTTCATACCCATCAGGGAGTAAAGCATTCTGGTCACTCGCTAAATCGGTCGAAGCGAATTTCTGCAGGTCATCCCTTCCGCCTTTAATGAGAGATGACGGATCGCTGGCTCATACCGCTGAAGAGAAAGCAAATCTTTTTGTTTCTCTTTTTGCTTCTAACTCCCGTCTTGACGCTACTTTGCAAACACCACCTACACTACCTCGATGTGACTCGGAAATGCCCGAAATCACTATCCGTCAAAAAGAGGTGTTGAAAGCTTTACGCAAATTAGACGTCAACAAAGCCAGTGGCCCTGACGGAGTCCCAGCGATTGTCCTGCGGAACTGTGCACCCGAGTTGTCTCCGGTGTTGACTCGCCTGTATCGCCTCTCTATGAGTTCTGGACAAGTCCCGAAATCCTGGAAGCTTGCAAATGTACAGCCTGTACCTAAGAAAGGTAGCCATGCCGACCCATCTAATTATCGACCCATCGCAATCACCTCCATACTCTGTAAGACTATGGAGCGTGTATTGAACAGCCGTCTCCTTGGATACCTCGAAGATAACGATCTCCTCAGTGATCGACAATATGGTTTTCGCCGTGGACGATCTACTGGGGATCTTCTTGCGTACGCCACACATTTATGGAGCGAGGCTGTCGAGAAACGCGGTGAATCGCTTGCCGTGTCTCTCGACATATCAAAGGCCTTTGATAGGGTTTGGCATGATAGCCTGTTAAACAAGCTTCCAGCTTACGGAATTCCTGTTGGCTTTTGCACATGGATAGGCGATTTTCTGAAGGATAGGTCAATCCGTGTAGTTGTAGATGGTTACTCGTCTGCTCCTCATGGTATAAATGCCGGTGTACCTCAGGGATCTGTCCTCTCCGCCACTCTATTCTTGCTGCATATCAACGACCTGCTGCTGATGCCCGGTATCTTTGGGTACGCAGACGACAGCACAGTGGCGGTGAGTTATGTGCCAGACGCCCGAGACAACAGTGAAGAGATCCGGTGTAAGCGAGAGGCGATGGTCACCCGGTTGAACCTGAGTCTGAAAGCTGCTTCCGACTGGGGAGATGCTAACAGGGTCAGGTTTAATGCGGCTAAAACACAGGCGTGTCTTTTCTCATCAAAACGGAGTCCCCTACACCTTACTCCGACTTTCCGAGGTGTATCCGTGCCGATAAGGGACCACCTTGAGCTACTTGGTCTGGACTTATCATCCAACCTCAACTTTGGGCGATACATCGAGTGCTTGGCAAAAACTGCTGCCAGAAAACTAGGCATACTTTTCAAGGTCAGGCGGTACTTCACACCTGAACAGCTTTTAAATCTGTATAAAGCACAAGTTCGATCCTGTATGGAGTACTGCTGCCACCTTTGGGACGGCTCTGCCCAATACCAGTTAGCTGCCTTGGACTCGGTGGAGCGTAAAGCAAAGAGACTTATTAACAATAATCCTCTTGTGGAGTCGAAGCTCCAAAATCTCGATCATCGCAGAAAAGTAGCCTGCTTGTCGGTTTTCTATCGGATACATTTAGGGGAGTGTGCGCAGGAACTTTTCAATTTGGTTCCGCCCTCACCGTTCCTCCTTCGGTCGACTAGAAGGTCCGGAGCACTTCATTCTTATGTCGTTGATATTCCACCTATTCGCACTAAGCGCTTTGCCTCCTCCTTTCTGATGCGTACGGCAAAGGAATGGAATGCTCTACCGGCATCTGTATTTCCCGAAAAGTACAATTTGGGGCTATTCAAGGCTAGAGTGAATAGGCATTTTTTAGGCAAACGCGTCCCATCGTCGGTCACATCGTCGCTTAACATCAGGTGAGATTGTGGCCAAGCGTGTGTCTATTATATATTAAAAAAAAAAAAAAAAAAAATACACAAACAAATGGTTTAACAAAATATAGTGGCTCGTGCTATCGTGTTGTTTTAATTACAAGTTGCCACGGCATGCATTAATACATAAGAGAACTAAACAAAAAGTTAATTAATTGATTACTTGCTAACTTCCTTAATGTTACGTGTATATCTTATGGTAAACTATACTTATCAAATAATTACTATAAACTATAGACTACAGTAGTTTACAAAAGCCTCTTTAATTCTGTTTTGTACTTATTTATGTTATTGGAATATATGTCGCTGTCAGATTTCAACGCCATGTTATTGTACGTTTTCACCATCCTGGTGATAGGGGAGTTTAGACCAAGGTTACTACGGGAAGGGACAACATAAAACAGTGAGTACTTGCTTTTTCGTGGTAATTTGAAAGGGATATTGAATTTAAGATTAAACAGTAATTGGGGACAATCTATTAGACCATTTGCAATTTTAAATAGGAATGTTTGATCGAGGAATAACCTTCGTTGTTTTAGACTATGCATATTGAAATACTTTAAACGGTCGTTATAAGAATGAAATTGTTTAGCTTTATTACAATGGTAAGCCAGATGATACAAAAAACGTTTTTGAACTCGTTCAATCGTATTCGAATGAATCTCATAGAAAGGCGACCATATTACACTTCCATATTCGAGACCTGATCTAACTAAGCTGTTGAAAATACTTATTCTAGTGGATATATGTTTAAAATCTTTGCAATTTCTAATTACGAAGCCAAGAGACACATAACCTTTAGAGGTAATTTTACTAATATGTTTGTCAAACTTTAGTTCTGAATCAAATGTTACACCCAGGTCCCTTATGGTGCTGACTGTTGAAATAAGCTTATCTTGTATTTTATATTTGTTATTTAGAGTGTTTTTGTTTCGACTGAAATGCATATGATAACATTTATCTACATTAAGTGTCATTTTATTAATTGCGCACCATTCGGCAAGCCTGGAAAGGTCATCCTGAAGAAGAACTGAGTCTGAAGCCGATTCTAGAGGTTTAGCTATTTTGAGATCATCGGCGTAAAGATAAATATAAGAGTTTAAAAAACATGCTGTTATGTCATTGATGAATATATTGAAAAGTACTGGGCCGAGGTGTGATCCCTGAGGCACCCCCGAGGGTGTAGAGAAAGAGTCTGATGTGAAACCATTTAATACTACTCTTGAAGTTCTGTCCTCCAGATAGGAGGAGCACCAATTTAGAAAGTTACCGCTGATGCCAAATGATGATATTTTCTGTAAAAGGATGCCATGATTAACTTTATCGAAGGCTTTTGAAAAGTCCGTATATATTACGTCTACAGTGACTCGTTTATCAACTGATGTGATCAGATCGTTTAAAAAAGAAATTAAATTGGATGACGTGGAACGCCCTTTGACAAAACCATGTTGTTTGGAGGTAATCTGCTGTTTGATGTGCCAAGAAAGTACGGGACATAACAAGGATTCAAAAAGTTTTGCAAATACCGGTAGAATTGATATAGGCCTATAATTTTTTGCATTCTTATTATCACCTGATTTAAGAATGGGTACGATAAGTGCCGATTTCCATGCTATTGGAAAAGTGCCTGATGACAAGGATCTGTTAAATATTTCGCATAATGGGTACGATAAGCAATTAGCACAATTTACTGCAAAAACTGAAGGGATACCGTCCGTGCCTGAGCCCTTGTTTTTATCAAGAGATTTAAGATTTTTAAATACTGAATCTACAGAGATAGTTATGCTGCATAACACATTAGATGAATCCCGTGCTTTTAAATATTTAGTCCAAGGTTCTGTGACAACTGTACCGTCGTATACTGAAGCGAAGTGAGAAGCTAACAAATTACATATACTTGGCCCTGTCGATGCTATATGTGTATCAAGATGCATTTGGGAGGGAAAAGAACTTTTAGTTGACCTTTTATGTTTTAAATACGACCATATTAATTTAGGATTACTCTTTATGGATGTTTCGATTGAAGATAAATAATTGTTATAACATTCTTTAGTGACAGTAAGACATCTTTTCTTTAGTGACAAGTATGATGTGTTATCTAACGGATTTTCATATTTGTTATACCTAATTCTGTGTTTATTTTTTTCCTTTAATAATTTTTTAAGTTTATGAGAGAACCATACTGGATGAGCCTTGCTCGTCCTAAGCCTAGCCATTGGGATAAATTTTTTAATTGCAATTTGAAGAATCTCATAAAACTTATTAACCATATCGTCCACAGATGTACAAGACTGAAAAATAACATCCCAGCAGACACCACTAAGATAGTCACATATTTTGTTGTAGTCACCCTTGTAGAAGTTATATCTTGTCTCACTCATACCACTTGATAATGTTTTTTTACTATCACAACGTACAATTTGAATAAAAAATTCTAGGGGTGGGTGGTGGCTATCTATGTTGACGATGGGGGTGTCAGTAGTTTTTAAGTCTAAGATAGACTCCGATGATAAAACAAGATCTAAACTCTTATGAAGGTGGTTTACTATGTGGTTATATTGGTTAAGTCCATTTAGAGATAAAAAATTTAAAAATGAGTCATTATTAGAATTACTTATATTGCTAGATGCTTGTAACGGTAGGCCAATAGACCCAGACCAGGTCAAATTACTTAAATTGAAGTCGCCACATATTAAAACACTTTTATTAGACTCCATAACATTGTTGGCGTTATTTAAAAAATGATTTAAAATGTCAAGTTGTGTGGGAGGGGGTAAATAGACAGCACAAATAATTAATTCTTCAGTTCGATTAACGCACAATTTAACAAACAAGTCTTCACATTTACTTTCGTAATTTGATAATCTTACTGAGGGGATCGTTCGTGACACTGCAATTAAAACCCCGCCACCACCCTTCTTGTTATGAAAACCAGTTGACTCTCTGTCACGTCTGTAAACTATATATCCACTACTAAATAATTCAGAGCTGCAAATATTACTATTTAACCACGTTTCGCAAAAAATAATTACATCGTAGTCACTGTTCAATGTGTTTTTATAAACATTATTAGTTTTTGTACGCAAACCTCTCACATTTTGTACATAAATGTTTAATTTGTTTAACATTTTAAAAAGAAACAGAAGAAAAAAACAAGCATGGGTATATAAACAATTTAAAATAAGAAGAAAAAAAAAAAAGGAACAATAGCTCCTATGACAAGGATTTTATAACCTCTAAGTTCTTAATATAAATGGTGTCAGACAATTCTGTTTTTCGTACAAAAATTCGCCCACCGCGTATCCAGATAAATTTATAATTTAGTTCTTTAGCTCGAATCCTCGCTGCAGCGTGTAAAGATTTATTTTCAGGCGACAAGTTTTCTGTGATATATATTGGCTGTTTACGGTCAAGGGCTATACCCAGATGTGACGTATTTAATTTATCATCTGAATGTTCCTTATTGTACTTTATGACTGCAGCCAAAAAACTGAACTGAACAAAAAACTTTAAACAAGGATCCACAGCTTATCTTTATTTAACTTACTACCAGTCG